>NW_028318400.1:2382500-2682500 GCF_062004578.1 Staurois parvus | reverse complement strand
AAAAGGGAAATGATGTGGCACTGCTACCTAAGAAAAACCTAAACCTCTAAAAAATAAACAAATAAACGCATGTAAATACCCACAATGAAACAAATAAAATGAATACACAAATCAAGTGATATTATAGTGCATGTGCTAAATGCCAACTATTTAAGTGAAAAAAGCAACATACATAAGCTGATAATGATGCCTAAATAGTGTATGTGCATAAACAACAAACCACACAACACTCACACCAATCTGGACTGATTGTCCAATTTACACGTGATTGTGAGTAATCCAATGATAGGACTACTATAGGTGCTCCAAATTTCTCAAAAAAATACACCCCATATAAAGTATCAAAACACATCTACATGTAACATGTATACAAAATGAACCAACCAACTAAATCAATCTGTGAAAAAACACATCACATTTCGTGCAAATACTCAATAAAACGATGGAAAACACCTACATGCATAAAGTGAAAAAAATATATCTCATGCCATGCAGAACATACATATATATAGCACACCCTAATATAACAAAAAATTTCCAAGATGGGTGCAATACACATAAAATATGAAATCTTGTGAACTTTAGTGAACTGTGCAGATGGTGACAAGAGGGCATCTACTAATGGAAAAAACGTGCGCTCGCCTCCCCGCGTCGACCCGTAAAGGGTCACAACGCTATTAGGATCTCTATCACTAGATCCTTCATACGAAAAGCTCCTCTATAGCCGCGTCACTTTCTCCTGGATGACATCCCTCTTTCAGACTGGTATATTTAATGGCAGACCTCTTTCCCGTAGCGTAGTAAGTATGGCCAGTAACTCTCATAGAACAGAAGCAGAAGCTCCAAATAGTGTAATACTGCTTTTATTAATTAATGTAGATAACAGTAAGATATGCACTCACATAATCCTCCTTCTTGTAAACAGCATAAACAGATATTTCCCTTCAAAATGGGTGTAGCTGAATGGGTGCACAAAGATGGCTTCTGATCGGAAGTGCATCACCGCTCGCCTACGCGTTACGTCACGTGTGTCTCGTGATTTCCTCTGGGCTCCACAGTTCTGGTGTTGTCCCTTGCCCTGTGCACTCTGCAATTTTGTCTAAAGCATTTGTTTTTGCTGGCAAATGGCATCATATATATTTGCTTTATGTGACTTCTAAAGATGCAGATTTCAACATATTTGTGAAACGGGTCAAGAACCTACCACTATCTACTTGGAAGCATTGCAATAACTTTCAATGAATATGTGACAATTGTGTATTTTAGTAGTGGCTTGGAAAGGGTTGTATCTGTGATGGTAATATGCAATTTGTTATTGTACCCAACTGAGGAGTAAAAATAGTAATGTTCCACTTCAGGCTTCACCTTCGTCTCCAAGCACTCAACATCAGGAGCAAGTCCCCATGGTTGTGAACCACTCCTCATCCAACACTTAAGTTCTTCCACGAAAGGACTCACAATAAAAGTCAAATCAGTGCACATACAATTCCACCAGGTGCAACTGACCCTAATGTGTTTAGGAGTGAAATGCATTAGATTAGTTGCACCAGGTGGACTTGTCTGTGCATTAATTTGCTTCAATAAACCTAACCTTGACTTTTATGATGAGCGACTTTTCCCCCTTATTACTGAGGACCCAAATAAAGACCCTACATTAAAAATAGGACTTTTATGAAGACTCCAATTTTGTAGTGACTGCATATTAGATATGACACCTGAAAAGTCTCTTATGCATGTAGTTGGTAATAAAGAACTACTCTCACTGGGATGTGGTATCTAGATATTTGGGCCATCATTTTCATTATTTGCTCAAACTAAGTGAACAAAAAAAATCTCTTAAAAATTAATGCAGCCACCACAACTAAGGACTGGTAAGCTCCAAATTACATATTTTTTCTTGTGTTTAGGTATGCTTTAATTTTCTAATTATAGGAAATTATAAAGCAATGCATAGGAATATCATATTTCTCAGTGACACATTAAATAATAGTGACTGTGTTAAGCCATGATAAGAAAGTATATCACAACAACAGGGATGCCTGAAATTTGATTGATCTCAGTGTTCAGCATGCTCGAATGCTGCCTTGCAACAAAGGGAAACATTTTTCATTGGTTTACAAAATCACAACAGCTGCAGATTGAAACGGATAGGTACAACATGGATTTTTCCTTTAAAATACATTCATCACAAGTCACCTCCTCTATGGCTAGAAAACTGCATATTTTGTTGTTGTAACAGGTTATCTAGTGGGCCTCGTTGTACAGCACTGCAAGTCAATAGTAAACGGATTGTATCCCAAAGCATCATTTGAAATTATAAATTGGGACTAAAAATAGTGTCTTTCCAGTTCGTCATGTACAATACATTTGTTATACAGTAAAGTATATTGAATCAAAATAACTTCAACCCGCTGGGAAAATATTAACATATTGCTGACACCGGAGATTGTGGAAAGGCTATATATAACCCTGAACATTGTACAAATGTGTATTTTACATTATAGAAGGTTAAAACATTCAGTATTGATCATTTCATATTTAGCATATGAACCACTTCATAATTATTTCATACCATTTAAATGAATCCTTTATTGCAGTGGAGCTCTTTTTTTTTTTATTTAGATATCTTCGTCAAGTTTTTACTGCTAAGAATAAAATATGCCACAATAGAAGCAGTGCCAGATCAAATGATAAGACTCCATACTGATTTTCTGGTTTACACTAAACAGTCAACAGGTTTCAGGGTCCACAAAAACTCAACCTTCATCAAGCCTACAACAAAAAAACAAAATAAAAAAAATAGTGAACTTGGTATAATCATAAGGTCTACCAACATACAAACAATATAAAATAATGGGTAACATTATATGATATATATATATATATATATATATTTATATATATATATATCATTTCATATAATAAGTCCAATCCGTGGAGGCCCCAACTCCCAACTTACATGACTTGATGGAACTGTTACTGACTTGGTGCCAGATGCGACAGCATACCTTCAGAGGTCTAGTGGAGTCCATGCTTCGATTGGGTGATCATAATGTTACAGATGATCAATATATAATATAATTTATGTGTAACATGCATACATATATACACACACACACATGTACACATAACAGAGTTAAGTGTGTGTTGCATGTGTACATTTATGTGTATGTGTGTATATGTATGTATGCACAAGTTGTTAAACTTATGATTATAGCAATCCCATTTATATTATAATGTATTTTGATACAGCCCTGAAGGGGAAGTTATTTCTGGCCCCTGAAATGCATTTTTTTTGTAAAGTATCAATACATTAATATGGACTCTTCTATCAATTGGGCACTCATTCCATTGGTACTTGTTTTTTTCTGGTATCCTTCTGGGCCCCCACAGGAGGATAACCCTGTCTATTGTGAGCAGCCTAACCTGAGCCAATGAGATCTTAAAATGTTTTTGTCATCTCACTACTTTGGATGAACACACATCAAAGTCTCAGCGCCTCTTGGATGTGTTTTTCCTTCATTAAAGATTTTACTACTGTCTGTGATCCCATTTGGGATATTTTCTCTCATTTCCTGGCCAAGTAACCACACAGGAAGTGAAAGAAACCTCCCCAGTTAGAACATACAGTTAAACAATTGTGAAAATAAACCCACTCGCACCAAAAAAATATATATATACTGCTTAAAAAAATTAAAGGAATGCTTTTTAATCAGAGTATAGCATTAAGTCAATTAAACTCCTGGGATATTGATTTGGTCAGTTAAGTATCAGAGGGGTTGTTAATCAGTTTCAGCTGCTTTGGTGTTAATGAAATTAACAACAGGTGCACTAGATGGACAACAATGACCCCCAAGACAGGAATGGTTTTACAGGTGGAGGCCACTGACATCTTTTCCATACTCATCTTTTCTGACTGTTTTTCACTAGTTTTGCATTTGGCTAGGGTCAGAGTCACTACTGGCAGCATGAGGCGATACCTGGACCCTACAGAGGTTGCACAGGTAGTCCAACTCCTCCAGGATGGCACATCAATACGTGCCATTGCTAGAAGTTTTGCTGTGTCTCCCAGCACAGTCTCAAGAGCATGGGGGAGATTCCAGGAGACAGGTAGTTACTCTAGGAGAGCTGGATGGGGCTGTAGAAGGTCCTTAACCCAGCAGCAGGACCAGTATCCTCTCCTTTGTGCAAGGAGGAACAGAACAGATGAATGCTGCCAGAGCCCTACTGAATGACCTCCAGCCAGCCACTGGTGTGAATGTCCCTGACCAAATTCAGAAACAGACTTCATGAGGCTGGTCTGGGGGCCCAATGTCCTCTAGTGGGCCCTGTACTCACTGCCTGGCACCATAGAGCTCCATTGGCATTTGTCATTGAACAGCAGAATTGGCAGGTCTGCCAGTGGCACTTTGCTTTTCACAGATGAGAGCAGGTTCACCCTGAGCACATGTGACAGACATGAAAGAGTCTGGAGAAGCCATGGAGCACGTTATGCTGCCTGTAACATCATTCAGCATGACCGTTTTGATGGTGGGTCAGTGATGGTCTGGGGAGGCATATCCATGGAGGGATGCACAGACATCTACAGGCTAGACCAGCAATGGGCAAACTACGGCCCGCGGGCCGTATACGGCCCGGCGGACCTTTTAATCTGGCCCGCGGAGTGTGATACTGTCAGGATGGCTGTCAGGATGTGTGTAGGCGGGGCAGCGTGACGAACGTGAGGGGAGCTAGGCTCCTCTCACAGTCCGCCCTGAAGACCGGATTGGCGCGGGAACACGGCGAGAGGAACGCACGGAGCAAAGGTAAGTAAATTGACACAGGGAGGACTTGGCTTACTACTTGGGGGGGAATAATACTATGGGGGATGAATTAATATGGGGGATGAATTACTATATGGGGGATGATTTACTATATGGGGGATTAATTACTATATGGGGGATTAATTACTATGGGAGATGAATTACTATGGGGGATGAATTACTATGGGGGATGAATTACTATATGGGGGATGAATTACTATATGGGGGATGAATTACTATGGGGGATGAATTACTATATGGGGGATGAATTACTATGGGGGATGAATTACTATGGGGGATGAATTACTATGGGGGATGAATTACTATATGGGGGATGAATTACTATATGGGGGATGAATTACTATGGGGGATGAATTACTATATGGGGGATGAATTACTATGGGGGATGAATTACTATATCTACTCTTGGTCCGGCCCCCGGGTCCAATATATGAACCCATTGCGGCCCTCAAGTCAAAACGTTTGCCCACCCCTGGGCTAGACAATGGCACCATGACTGTCATTAAGTATCGGGATGAAATCCTTGAACCCATTGTCAGACCCTACGCTGGTGCAGTGGGTTCTCCTGGTGCAAGACAATGCCCAGCCTCATGTGGCGAGAGTATGCAGGCAGTTCCTGGAGGATGAAGGAGTTGATACCATTGAATGGCCCTATGCTCACCTGACCTAAATCCAGTAGAACACCTCTGGGATATCATGTTTTGGTCCATCCAACGCAGGTTGCACCTCAGACTGTCCAGGAGCTCAGTGATACCCTGGTCCAGATCTGGGAGGAAATACCCCAGGATACCATCTGTCATCTCATTGGGAGCATGCTCCAGTGTTGTCAGGCATGTATACAAGCACATGGGGGCCATACAAACTAGTGAGTACCTTTTTGAGTTGCTACAATGAAATTTCAGCAAAATGGACTAGCCTGCTGCAACATTTTTTTACTTTGATTTTTGGGGTGTCTTTGAATTCAGTCCTCTGTACGTTGATAATTTTCATTTACATCAAACGATGGGGCATTCTTATGTTCCTAGCACATTACCCAGTCCATATCAGTATAGATATCCAGCATGAGATTTTTCCCCATTGATATCTGATGTGTTTATATATATATATATATATATATATATATATATATATATATATATATATACAGTTGCAAGAAAAAGTATGTGAACCCCTTGGGATTACGTGGAGTTTTGCATGAATTGGGCATAAAATGTGCTCTGAACGTCATCTAAGTCACAACAATAGAAGAACACAGTCTGCTGAACATAATACTACACAAACATTAGATGTTGCCATGGTTTAATTGCACATAACATGTAAACATTCACAGTGCAGGGAGGAAAAGTATGTGAGGCCCTAGCTTAATGACTTCTCCCAGAGCTAATTGGAGCCAGGAGTGAGCCAACCTTGACTCCAATCAGTGTGATGATATTGGATGTGTTGCTGACAGCTGTCCTGCCCTTACAAAACACACACCTGTTTTGGGTTTACTGGCTTCAAGAAGCACTGTCTGATGTGAACCATGCCTCGCAGAAAAGAGCTCTCAGAAGACCTATGATCAAGAATTGTTGACTTGCATGAAGCTGGAAAGGGTTACAAAAGTATCTCCAAAAGTCTTGATGTTCATGTGTCCACGGTAAGACAGACTGTCTACAAATGGAGAAAGTTTAGCACTGTTGCTACTCTCCCTAGGCGTGGTCGTCCTGTAAAAATGACTGCAAGAGCACATCGCAGAATGCTAAATGAGGTAAAGAAGAATCCCAGAGTGTCAGCTAAAGACCTACAGAAATCTCTGGCACATGCTAACATTTTTGTTGACACATCTACAATAAGGAAAACATTAAACAAGAATGGAGTACATGGGAGGACACCACGGAGGAAGCCATTGCTGTCCAAAAAGAATATTGCAGCACGTTTGAAGTTTGCAAAAGAGCACCTGGATGTTCCACAGCACTACTGGCAAAATATACTGTGGACAGATGAAACCAAGATTGAGTTGTTTGGGAAGAACACACAACACTATGTGTGGAGAAAAAAAAGGCACAGCACACCAACATCAAAACCTCATCCCCACTGTAAAACATGGCGGAGGGAGCATCATGGTTTGGGGCTACTTTGCTGCCTCAGGGCCTGGACAGATTGTTGTCATTGATGGGAAAATGAATTCCAGAGTTTATCAAGACATTTTGCAGGAAAACGTACGACCATCTGTCCGCCAACTGAAGCTCCGCAGAGGATGGGTGAGGCAACAGGACAATGACCCAAAGCATACAAGAAATTCAACAAAACAATGGCTGCAACAGCACAGAATACGCCTTCTGGAGTGGCCCAGTCAGAGTCCTGAGCCCAACCCGATTGAAATGCTGTGGCATGACCTTAAGAGAGCGATTCACACCAGACATCCCAAGAATATTGCTACACTGAAACAGTTTTGTGAAGAGTGGTCCAAAATGACTCCAGATCGTTGTGCAGGTCTGATCTGCAACTACAGAAAACGTTTGGTTGAGGTTATTGCTGCCAAAGGAGGGTCAACCAGTTATTAAGTCCAAAGGTTCACATACTTTTTCCTCCCTGCACTGTGAATGTTTACATTTTATGTGCAATTAAACCATGGCAACATCTAATGTTTGTGTAGTATTATGTTCAGCAGACTGTGTTCTTCTATTGTTGTGACTTAGATGACGTTCAGAGCACATTTTATGCCCAATTCATGCAAAACTCCACGTAATCCCAAGGAGTTCACATACTTTTTCTTCCAACTGTATATATATATATATATATATAAAGCAATAAAAATCAGTGCACAGCTGCAGCACAAAAAAGTCTCCCACTTATTCACAAAATATCATACAACATCAGTGCTGCGTTCTAAATGTATAACTTTGTATATGAAAATCAAAACATATCACTATAAATACCATATGTTAATTAAATGTGCTAAATAAAAAGAATATTGTACACTTCATACAAAATTTAAAATAAATAAAAATGAAACAAATGTTCTATTTATAGTCTCTAATTCTTTACGGATCTAATCCATTATGTGAAATAAATCCCATATATAGAATTACGCCACCTTGAAGTGACAGGTGTCTGTAATTTATTTTTAAATAAATCCTAGACAACATTCTTGCCTATTTCTTCAAGACTGTACTGATTCACCCACTACTGTGAGGACACCAGTGGCCAATTTATATGTTGGTGGTGGTGTGTCCTCACAGTAGTGGGTGAATCAGTACAGTCTTAAAGAAATTGACAAGAGACTTGTTCAGGATTTATTTAAATATAAAATACATCCATCTGTCACTTCACCATGGAAAAATTCTATATATGGTATTTTTTCATATAGTGACATTTTTTCTTCACATAGTGGATTAGATTCACAAAGAATTACACAAGAGACTATATATAGAACATTTGTTTAATTTTTATTTATTTTTGTATGAAGAAAACAATATTTTAATTTAACACATTTAATTGAAATTTGGTATTTACGGTGATTGACATGTTTTGATTTTCATATACAAAGGTATACATTTGGAGTGCGGCACTGGTGATGTATGATAGGTATACAAATCTGTCATAACACTGTAAACCAACTATTTTCAACTCTATAAATATTTAATATCATACATATACATGTACATGTATATGGAGGTTTTCTTTTTTTTTTTCTATTGATTGAACTAGATGGGCTTGTGTCTTTTTTAGCCTAACAATGTAATTCAAATCCTCCTCTTTATCCTATTCTCCACAGCATAGACACTAATTAACCTGTAGTCCAAGATACGAACTAGGAGGGCTAGTTACTTTCCTTGAGATAACACAAGAAGTGCGCACAGGACACAGAACAGCTCTGAATTTCTGACATGGTCAATAGGATTTTTTTTCACTTGAACTTATAAACATGCCATGGAAAACATTTTGTTTTAACAGACTAATGTGTAACAAATAGGAATGTAGCATCCCTCTAGTTAGCTAGGGGGAGCTATCTAGGTTTTAAAGGTTGAATAGCGGCCTAGTGTGAGTTAGTTTGGGATGAGTTAGCCAGGTAATTTTCAGGTCAGGGCTGTGAGCTCTGCAGATCAGATCCCTTATACTTCCCCCTGCTATAGAAACATTAGAAGTTTCTAGAAGGCAGTGGGTGGGGATGAGGAGGGGCTGGTCTGCACACTTAGGGGATCTTGGCCGATCCCCAAGCAGGAAGCTTGGCATGGGCCAGGACAGCCCTAAAATATGACAGAGCCTAATTTGCAGGAGGAGTAATGCTGGTGAAAGATGCAGTGAAGGCTGGAGTGTGCAGCCTGGGAGGGGGCCCAGGAGAGGGCCCTACCTGCAGGCAGGAGCTGGAAGGAAGGATCTCTCAGCATCCACCATCCCCTGAGGGAGGACAGCCTGGGAAGCAGGGAAGGAGTCAACCCAGCATAAGGCCTGAAGCCTGCCACCAACCCACAAGCTTGCAGGAGAGGATTGAGTGAGTAATCCTACACCCCCTGGGCCAGATAAGGGGAGAGGGCAGCAGGTGGCCAACCCAACTAGCTCCTCATCTGGGGCTGCTTTACTACTGTGGCAGTTTCTGGGGCCCCTTGCCCAGGGATTCCCTCAGGCAACTGGATGAAGAGGAGAATTCATTTGGAGTCTGAGGGGGTAAACCAGGAGGGCTGGAGAGCTCTGTAAGAAGATATTTTTGGTCTATAGACTTGTACATAGTTGCTAAGTTGCTTTGTCCTCACGTAGGTATCATGAAAATCAGTAGACAAATGTACACTAAAATCACGCTCACTTGTTGGTGGTGGAAACAGATGCATGTTTAAATTTTTGTGAAAAAACATGATTTATCCCTTTTGAGGTTACTGCTGTATATAGACAAATCTTTTATCTGATCTGATTGGTACATACACTTCCCTAGACTACAACACATCCACCAGTGGTCACCATCCTCTATTGTTTGGATGCTGAGCCACTCCTTCTTTAGTCCCCCTATAACCTCTTGGGTTTTCACTGATGGCCCTTTTGGGCTTCTGTATGGTATCATTCTTTGTTTCCCTCATTTTGGCAAGACCAACACATCTACATTACTTGCCTGTATTTCCTGATAAAACCTATCATGAAACACATAGAAGATCAACTTACCATTTCTATCACATGAACTTAATAATGTACACCTTGTGGTTATTTAAAGGTTTTTTTGGAATCTATGTCAATGTTAATATACATACAGTATGTGCTACAATATGGTAGTATTAGAAAGTTTTGTTTTCCAATTAAGATATGTCTATGCTGAACTGGTGATATTGTGATACCTCTCTATCACTGGTGATATTGCGATACCTCTATATCTTATACATATCTTTTATAGGCACCACATCCCCAATCAGGAATTACATTTTTCACCTCTTTTTGCTGTTCTGTCTTTTTTTTTTTTTTGAGTGCCACGTGCTCCTGTGCTACAACAGTTTTGGGAGATAAAGTTTCTTGGCAAGTTTGTTTTTGTTTTTGGCCAGTGAAACAGTTTGGGGTTTTCTTTTTCCTCCACCTCCCCCCTTTGTGGTTGCAAAGGAAACCTTATTACCCGATGTGCCTGTGAGGTTGGTGGTGTGGCCTGAATTATTATATTTCAACCTCTATACAAGCTTGCCATTTTGGGTTCACCCCGTAGGTTATGATGTCTAGAATTTGCATTGTTTCCTGAAATGTCCAGGGACTGAACTCAAAATTAAAAGATTATTAATCCTACAGATTTTGAAGTCATTATTGATCCAGAGGATAGATATGTGCCTGTTGTCATGGAAATCTTTTCACACAAGGTAGCAGTGATAAATGTGTATGTCCCTACTCCTTTTAGGGATGCTGTCCTGTATGTTATTCTAGATAGACTGGCACCTTTTCTTCCCTTGAAAATCTTGCTCATGGGTGATTTCAATAATGTACTAGACTATTCTCTGGATACATCCAATCACTCTAGAGCTCCTAACTTAGATCTTGTCAACTGAGTGAATGCACCAGGGCTCACGGAACTCTGAAGGTGGAAGCAGACAATATTCCTTTCTGTCTGAGGTATTTCACTCCTCCTTTAGAATGGACTTGGCATTTGCTAATTCAGCCTTATTACCATGGGTTGCTGAGGCCGCCTATCTTGCAGGAGGTATATCCGATCATGTCCCACTTCATATAATATTGCAGCTATCAGTTTCTCAGGGTATGCAGGCTTGGAGGCTACATACTAGTTGGGTGGAGGAGCCCACTGTTGAGCCAGTGGTGATGGCCCACTTGTCTGCCTACTGGCCAATTAATGTGGACTCGTCTACCCCACAGTCTGTCTGGGATTCTTTTAGGGCATTTGCACAGGGGGATATATTTCTGCCATTAAGGCCACTAGAGTGAATCACAACTGTGAGATACAATGGTTACTGAATAGAGAGATAGATTGTGCTCAATTACATGCTGCTAACCCCTCAATGGAGTCTTTATCGACCCTTCAAATGGCCAGAAGGGATGTGTTTTTGCATTACTGTAACCTGATACAGTGTGCAGAATGAAAGCGTGCTGAAAACCTTTTTGAGAAAGGAGACAAGGATGGTAAATTGCTAACCTTTTTAATGGCTGATCCTTATATTCCCACAGTTATACCCTGTGTGCATTCACTGGATGGTACTCTCGTCAGATGAGGGAATCTTCCAGGCATTTGTTGACTATTACAAATTATTGTATTCCCCTATACCGGTTTATGATACGGCCACTTTGGCTACATTTTTAGCTGATCCCTTTGCCCACTCTTCCTACTGAGGCCAGGTCTAGTCTGTACGCTCCCCCTTCTGAGGAAGAAGTTTCCAATGCTATTAATTAATTTCCTAATGGTAAATCATCAGGTCCTGATGCACTTCCTGTAGAATGGTATAAACATTATATGGAAGACCTGTCTCCAAGACTCTCACATCTTTATGGGGAATGTTTACGCATTAATTCTTTACCACAATCTCTTTATGAAGCTCACATAGTTTTATTAGCCAAGCCTGACAAGGATCACTTACAATGTGTCTCCTATAGGACTATTTCTCTTTTAAATATGGATTTAAAAATTCTAACAAATTTTGGCTACCAAACTGTCTAAAGTATTACAATTATTAGTGTCCCCTAATCAGACTGGATGTATGCCACAGAAGGCAACAGATATTAATTTAAGGAGAGTCTTTACTCATGCTAAATTGCATTCTGAAGGTCAAGACAAATGTGCTCTGGTTTTCCTGGATCTAGAGAAGACATTTGACTTTGTTGATTGGGGGTGTATGAGGGAAGTCCTCGGCCACTTGAGTTTTGGCAAGGTGTTCCTTAAGTAGATTGGCCTGTTTTATGGCAGCCTTGTAGCTGCCATTAAATTATAGGGTCTCTGAATTTTTTCCTGTGGATCATGGAACTAGCCAGGGATGTTCACTGTCCCCTGGACTAGTTGCCCTGATGATGGAACCCATTGCCCTGGCTTTGCGAACCTCCCTGTTAGTGCGTGGCATCCAGGTGGGTAACATAGTGGAAAAGATGGCCCTGTATGCCGATTCCTGGATGATCCAATGGTATTTCTACCTACTGCCTTTGTTATTTTAGATTACACGACTTCTTTTTCTGAATTGACACAAATGTCAGGTACTTCTCTTGGGTAGGGATGTTTCTCCACCTCCATCGACTGCCTCTCCTTTTAAATGAGTAACTCAGGTTAAATATCCTGGGTTGCATATTACTAAACCTGTATCGGACTTCATACATCTGAATATTACACCTATTATTGCTCTTTTCAAACATCTTTTCAAAAATTAATGCCTGGAGGAATCTCCCTCTCTCAATGATAGGAAAAGTGAATTTAATTAAAATGAAGTTTCTTCCTCTTCTGCTATATGCCATTCGTAACTCCTCTGTTTGGATCCCTAAGTCTATCTTCCATTCCCTTCACAGTTTGATTTCTGGGGCAGGGAGGTGCCCCTAGGCTCAAGCTGGAGGTTTTACAACAACCTTGGAAGGAGGAAGGTATGGCAGTGCCCAATTTCTATAAATACTTTCTAGCTGGGAACCTAGTGTTTGTGCATAGATAGCTGACAGGGCCCCTGGATGATGCTGTAGTTGCTCTGGAGGCGGCAGTGTTAGGATCTTATGAGGCCTTGAATCATTTGGTCCATAGAAGACTCAATTCCCCTCATGTAAAAACTACATCAATGAAATCTGTTTTATGAGCATTGGAGTGATTTTGGGGGACCCTTCCCTGTCTCCCCTCCATGCTCAACTTTGGAAAAATCCTAAACTCCCTAATTTTTTCGCTTATGAAGATCCTATTGTGTGGACAAGATATAGGCTCAAGAAATTAGGTGACATAGTGCTTAATGGGGTTTTGAGGCTGTTCAATGAGTTGAAGTCTCTCTATCAGCTACCCAACTCTAAGTTCTTTAGATGCTTACAGCTGCGACATACCAATCGCCGTTTTGGAGCATGAATATTTCACTTGCCTCTTCTGATTTGGGACTTATGCTGCGGGATCAGGACTTAACCAAATTACGGTCTACTATATATAAATCCCTTTTCCCCGAAACGCATACGTTACTCACTCCATGCAGGAACCACTGGGAATCGGTTGTCCCTGACCTTGATACTGAAGATTGAAGATTGGGAGGATGTTTCGAAAGCGCCATTCACTAGGCTTATATCTGCTAGAGATCAACTTATTCAGTATACATTTTTCCATCGTATCTATTTGACCCCTGCTCAGCTGGCAACATTTTTGAAAATAGTTCATCCCTTTGCTGGTGTTGCTCAGCACCAGAGGCAGATTTTATGCCTGATTTTTTGGGATTGTCCAGCTATTCAGAAGTATTGGGCTTGGGTACTTCAGTGTGTTCGGGAAGTTACCACCATACCATTCTAGCTGTCGGTGAGGCATTGTCTTTTGAGTTTGGTAGATGATCTTGCCCCTACTAAAGCCATACTCTCCTTACCCTTTTCTTTTATTATGCAAGGCAACTTATAATATTGACTTGGAAAAAGACGGAAGCTCCGTTGGTCTCAGCTTGGAAGACTTTGATTAATAAGACACTTCCATTATATAAGGCCACATATGCATAACAGGGGAGTCCCTTACAAATTTGAAAAGGTTTGGGGAGGATGGGTGGCATCATCAAACACTATGTCAGATTGAGCTAACATTCTTTTGGTCATGTGTTCTTATAGTTTAAAGACATGTTATTATAATTAGAGATGAGCGAATCGAACCAGGCGAAGTGGAATTCGTTTCGAATTTCAGGAAAAATTCGATTCGCGGCGAATCCGAATATTAGCATACTTCGGGTGCGCGAATCGGATTTTTCCCGATCAGCCGGCAAAAGTGTCCCTGCAGAGAGCTCCGCTATTTCTGACAGTTCTCTGACAGTTCCTTCACATGTACAGCGGTTGAAACATTGTATCTATTTGTTTCCATTTAGGATACAGATGTTTTTATTCGGAAATAGATACAATGTTTCAACCGCTGTAAATGTGAAGGAACTGTCAGAGAACTGTCAGAAATAGCAGAGCTCTCTGCAGATACACTTTTTGCTGTACTGGAATACTTCTTCTTTTCATTCTTCTTTTCATTCTTCTCATTCTTCTTTTCATTCTTCTTTTCATTCTTCTTCTCATTCTTCTTTTCATTCTTCTTCTCATTCTTCTTTTCATTCTTCTTCTTCTTTTCATTCTTCTTTTCATTCTTCTCATTCTTCTTTTCTTCTTCATGAAAAGAAGAATGAAAAGAAGAATGAAAAGAAGAATGAGAAGAATGAAAAGAAGAATTAAAAGAAGAAGAATGAAAAGAAGAATGAGAAGAAGAATGAAAAGAAGAATGAGAAGAAGAATGAGAAGAATGAAAAGAAGAATGAAAAGAAGAAGAAGAATGAAAAGAAGAATGAAAAGAAGAATGAGAAGAAGAATGAAAAGAAGAATGAAAAGAAGAATGAGAAGAATGAAAAGAAGAATGAAAAGAAGAAGAAGAATGAAAAGAAGAAGAAGAAGAATCTTTTCATTCTTCTCATTCTTCTTTTCATTCTTCTTTTCATTCTTCATCTTCTTCTTTTCATTCTTCTTCTTCTTCTTCTTTTCATTCTTCTTTTCATTCTTCTTCTTCTTTTCATTCTTCTTTTCATTCTTCTTCTTCTTCTTTTCATTCTTCTCATTCTTCTTTTCATTCTTCTCATTCTTCTTTTCATTCTTCTTCTTCTTCTTTTCATTCTTCTTCTTCTTTTCATTCTTCTCCTTCTTTTCATTCTTCTTTTCATTCTTCTTATTCTTCTTTTCCTTCTTCTTCTTCTTTTCATTCTTCTTTTCATTCTTCTTCTTCTTCTCATTCTTCTCATTCTTCTTTTCATTCTTCTTTTCATTCTTCTTCTTTTCATTCTTCTTTTCATTCTTCTCATTCTTCTTTTCTTCTTCATGAAAAGAAGAATGAGAAGAAGAATGAAAAGAAGAAGAATGAGAAGAAGAATGAAAAGAAGAATGAAAAGAAGAATGAGAAGAATGAAAAGAAGAATGAAAAGAAGAAGAAGAATGAGAAGAAGAATGAAAAGAAGAATGAGAAGAATGAGAAGAAGAATGAGAAGAATGAAAAGAAGAATGAAAAGAAGAATGAGAAGAATGAAAAGAAGAATGAAAAGAAGAAGAAGAATTGAAAAGAAGAATGAGAAGAAGAATGAGAAGAATGAAAAGAAGAATGAGAAGAATGAGAAGAATGAAAAGAAGAAGAAGAATGAAAAGAAGAATGAAAAGAAGAAGAAGAAGAATCTTTTCATTCTTCTCATTCTTCTTTTCATTCTTCTTCTTCTTTTCATTCTTCTTCTTCTTTTCATTCTTCTTTTCATTCTTCTTCTTCTTTTCATTCTTCTTCTTCTTCTTTTCATTCTTCTTCTTCTTCTTTTCATTCTTCTTTTCATTCTTCTTCTTCTTCTTTTCATTCTTCTTTTCATTCTTCTCATTCTTCTTTTCATTCTTCTCATTCTTCTTTTCATTCTTCTTTTCATTCTTCTTCTCATTCTTCTTTTCATTCTTCTTTTCATTCTTCTTCTCATTCTTCTTTTCATTCTTCTTTTCATTCTTCTCATTCTTCTTTTCTTCTTCATGAAAAGAAGAATGAGAAGAAGAATGAAAAGAAGAAGAAGAATGAAAAGAAGAATGAGAAGAAGAATGAAAAGAAGAATGAAAAGAAGAATGAGAAGAATGAAAAGAAGAATGAGAAGAATGAAAAGAAGAATGAAAAGAAGAAGAAGAAGAATGAAAAGAAGAAGAAGAATGAAAAGAAGAATGAAAAGAAGAAGAAGAATCTTTTCATTCTTCTCATTCTTCTTTTCATTCTTCTCATTCTTCTTTTCATTCTTCTCATTCTTCTCATTCTTCTTTTCATTCTTCTTTTCATTCTTCTTTTCATTCTTCTTCTTCTTTTCATTCTTCTTTTCATTCTTCTTCTTCTTCTTTTCATTCTTCCTCTTCTTCTTTTCATTCTTCTTTTCATTCTTCTTCTTCTTCTTTTCATTTTTCTTTTCATTAATCTTCTTCTTTTCATGTAAATGTGAAGGAACTGTCAGAGAACTGTCAGAAATAGCGGAGCTCTCTGCAGATACACTTTTTGCTGTACTGGAATACTTCTTCTTTTCATTCTTCTTTTCATTCTTCTCATTCTTCTTTTCATTCTTCTTTTCATTCTTCTTCTCATTCTCTTTTCATTCTTCTTCTCATTCTTCTTTTCATTCTTCTTCTTCTTTTCATTCTTCTTTTCATTCTTCTCATTCTTCTTTTCTTCTTCATGAAAAGAAGAATGAGAAGAAGAATGAAAAGAAGAATGAAAAGAAGAATGAAAAGAAGAATGAAAAGAAGAAGAATGAAAAGAAGAATGAGGAAGAAGAATGAAAAGAAGAATGAGAAGAAGAATGAGAAGAATGAAAAGAAGAATGAGAAGAATGAAAAGAAGAATGAAAAGAAGAAGAAGAATGAAAAGAAGAATGAAAAGAAGAATGAGAAGAAGAATGAAAAGAAGAATGAAAAGAAGAATGAAAAGAAGAATGAAAAGAAGAAGAAGAATGAAAAGAAGAAGAAGAAGAATCTTTTCATTCTTCTCATTCTTCTTTTCATTCTTCTTTTCATTCTTCATCTTCTTCTTTTCATTCTTCTTCTTCTTTTCATTCTTCTTTTCATTCTTCTTCTTTTCATTCTTCTTCTTCTTTTCATTCTTCTTTTCATTCTTCTTCTTCTTCTTCTTTTCATTCTTCTCATTCTTCTTTTCATTCTTCTTCTTCTTCTTTTCATTCTTCTTCTTCTTTTCATTCATCTCCTTCTTTTCATTCTTCTTTTCATTCTTCTTATTCTTCTTTTCCTTCTTCTTCTTCTTTTCATTCTTCTTTTCATTCTTCTTCTTCTCATTCTTCTTTTCATTCTTCTCATTCTTCTTTTCATTCTTCTTTTCATTCTTCTTCTTTTCATTCTTCTTTTCATTCTTCTTTTCATCTTCTCATTCTTCTTTTCTTCTTCATGAAAAGAAGAATGAGAAGAAGAATGAAAAGAAGAAGAATGAGAAGAAGAATGAAAAGAAGAATGAAAAGAAGAATGAGAAGAATGAAAAGAAGAAGAAGAATGAGAAGAAGAATGAAAAGAAGAATGAGAAGAATGAGAAGAATGAAAAGAAGAATGAAAAGAAGAATGAGAAGAATGAAAAGAAGAATGAAAAGAAGAAGAAGAATGAAAAGAAGAATGAGAAGAAGAATGAGAAGAATGAAAAGAAGAATGAGAAGAATGAGAAGAATGAAAAGAAGAAGAAGAATGAAAAGAAGAATGAAAAGAAGAAGAAGAATCTTTTCATTCTTCTCATTCTTCTTTTCATTCTTCTTCTTCTTTTCATTCTTCTTTTCATTCTTCTTCTTCTTTTCATTCTTCTTCTTCTTCTTTTCATTCTTCTTTTCATTCTTCTTCCATAAATGGAAACAAATAGATACAATGTTTCAACCGCTGTATGGAGTGAATGTCAGAGAACTGTCAGAAATAGCGGAGCTCTGCAGATACACTTAGCGGAGCTCTGCAGATACACTTTTTGCCGGCTTGGAATTCTTCTTATTTTCATCCTACTTCTTCTTCTTCTTCTTCATCCTCATCCTCTTCTTCTTCTTCTGAGGATGAGGATAAGGATGAAGAAGAAGAAGAAGAAGTAGGATGAAAATAAGAAGAATTCCAAGCCGGCAAAAGTGTATCTGCAGAGCTCCGCTAAGTGTATCTGCAGAGAACTGTCAGAAATAGCGGAGCTCTGCAGATACACTTAGCGGAGCTCTGCAGATACACTTTTTGCCGGCTTGGAATTCTTCTTATTTTCATCCTACTTCTTCTTCTTCTTCTTCATCCTCATCCTCAGAAGAAGAAGAAGAGGATGAGGATGAGGATGAAGAAGAAGAAGAAGAAGAAGTAGGATGAAAATAAGAAGAATTCCAAGCCGGCAAAAAGTGTATCTGCAGAGCTCCGCTAAGTGTATCTGCAGAGAACTGTCAGAAATAGCGGAGCTCTGCAGATACACTTAGCGGAGCTCTGCAGATACACTTTTTGCCGGCTTGGAATTCTTCTTATTTTCATCCTACTTCTTCTTCTTCTTCATCCTCATCCTCAGAAGAAGAAGAAGAGGATGAGGATGAGGATGAAGAAGAAGAAGAAGAAGAAGAAGTAGGATGAAAATAAGAAGAATTCCAAGTCGGCAAAAAGTGTATCTGCAGAGCTCCGCTAAGTGTATCTGCAGAGCTCCGCTAAGAAATAGCGGAGCTCTGCAGATACACTTTTTGCCGGCTTGGAATTCTCCTTCTTCTCATCCTTCTTCTTCTTCTCATCCTTCTTCCTCTTCTCATCCTTCTCCTTCTTCTCATCCTTCTTCTTCTCATCCTTCTTCTTCTTCTCATCCTTCTCCTTCTTCTCATCCTTCTTCTTCTTCTCATCCTTCTTCTTCTTCTCATCCTTCTCCTTCTTCTCATCCTTCTTCTTCTTCTCATCCTTCTTCTTCTTCTCATCCTTCTCCTTCTTCTCATCCTTCTTCTTCTTCTCATCCTTCTTCTTCTTCTCATCCTTCTTCTTCTTCTCATCCTTCTCCTTCTTCTCATCCTTCTTCTTCTCATCCTTCTCCTTCTTCTCATCCTTCTTCTCATCCTTCTCCTTCTTCTCATCCTTCTTCTCATCCTTCTCCTTCTTCTCATCCTTCTTCTCATCCTTCTCCTTCTTCTCATCCTTCTCCTTCTTCTCATCCTTGTCTTTCTCCTTCTTCTCATCCTTCTCCTTCTTCTCATCCTTCTCCTTCTTCTCATCCTTCTCCTTCTCCTTCTTCTCATCCTTCTCCTTCTCCTTCTTCTCATCCTTCTCCTTCTCCTTCTTCTCATCCTTCTCCTTCTTCTCATCCTTCTCCTTCTCCTTCTCCTTCTCCTTCTTCTCATCCTTCTCCTTCTTCTCATCCTTCTCCTTCTTCTCATCCTTCTCCTTCTTCTCATCCTTCTCCTTCTCCTTCTTCTCATCCTTCTCCTTCTCCTTCTTCTCATCCTTCTCCTTCTCCTTCCTCATCTCCAAGGGCATTTAAATTAAAGGTACAGTGTTCTGCACTAATATAAAGGCTCTCTGAAGCCTAGAAACCCTTTTTATAAGTTAAATTCGTAGCGAATTATTTCGCATCGAATCAAATTTCTTCCTCAAATTCGGCGAATCAGCCGAATCGAATTTTTGAATAATTCGCTCATCTCTAATTATAATCAAGGAAAACATTAGGTTTACCATGAGTATTTCAGTATAACTTTGCCTGCACATTGGAGGTACAGCGCAGAAGGTGATACTGGGTTCATTTTATAAGTTATTGTAGAGAGGTTTCCTTTTCTCCTGATGTTGTATTGTGTGACACCTACTGTACTGACAACAGGCTTAGTTTCTTTATTTCCTTATATGACTGTACATTGTGTGTGTTCTTGCAGTCACATTTTTTGTTCTGTTGTATGTATATGAAAATGTACAAAAAAAAAGAAATTTCAGAAACAAAAATGCAAAAAGTGCCTTATGCATTTTTTTAGCTTGTTGTGCTCTACTGGTTCACATGAATTATTTGCTTTATATGCTCTTATGTATCTAAGTTTAGTGTCCTTTTTAATAAATATTTTCCTTTAAAATGAAATCACAGCCATATTTTTCTCTAATAGATAGCAATAAAGCATACCCTTTCCTACCCACCTTTGTAAAGCTCTTAATGTAATGGTGAAAAGGACAATATATCTAGCAAGGAAAAAGATGCCAACTCCTACGCACATTACACTTTTCTATGATTCATCGTTCTGTGGACCACAGGCTGTGGCAACAGATTGTCCCTATAAAATGTTAATTTGTAGCCTTAAATACATACATTTGTAAGAATTGAATATACGATCATAAAGATCATGTGTAGAGATGAGCGAATCGAAGTAGCCGAAGTGGAATTCGAGTCGAATATCGGAAAAATTTCGATTCGGACGCGCGAATCGAAATTTTTCCGAAAATGGCGGCTGACATGTGCGGCGACGGAGCGGGGATGTCTGGGAAGGCGCGCAGACAAGGCGCGCTGACCCATAATGCATTCCTCAACGACATGTGATCGCATCAGCCAATCAGCAGCCAGCCAGCTAGCACTGTGTAATGGTCAAGCTATAAATAGCGGCCATTTTGGAATTCTTCATTTGCCTGCAGTCATTGAACAGAGGCAGACCGCTCTGTATTAGGGACAGGGACAGAGTTAGGGCCACAGAAACGATACTTGGGGACAGAGAAACGATACTTAGGGACAGAGAACTATTACTCAGGGACACAGAATTGTTAATTAGGGCCACAGAATCGTTACTTAGGGACAAAGAAACGCTAGTTAGGGCCACAGAATTCATACTCAGGGACAGACAGAATTGTTACTGAGTGCCAGAGAATTGTTACTTAGGGCCACAGAAACGTTATTAGGGCCACAGAATTGTTACTCAGGGACAGACAGAATTGTTACTGAGTGCCAGAGAATTGTTACTTAGGGCCACAGAAACTTTAGTTAGGGCCACAGAATTGTTACTCAGGGACAGACACAGAATTGTTACTGAGGGCCACAGAACTGTTACTTAGGGCCACAGAATTGTTACTCGCACAGACACAGAATTGTTACTCGCACAGACACAGAATTGTTACTCAGGGCCACAGAACTGTTACTTAGGGCCACAGAATTGTTACTCGCACAGACACAGAATTGTTACTGAGGGCCACAGAACTGTTACTTGGGGCCACAGAAACGTTAATCAGGGACACAGAATTGTTACTGAGGGCCACAGAACTGTTACTTAGGGACACAGAATTGTTACTCGCACAGACACAGAATTGTTACTCGCACAGACACAGAATTGTTACTCAGGGCCACAGAACTGTTACTTAGGGCCACAGAATTGTTACTCGCACAGACACAGAATTGTTACTCAGGGACAGACAGAATTGTTACTGAGTGCCAGAGAATTGTTACTTAGGGCCACAGAAACTTTAGTTAGGGCCACAGAATTGTTACTCAGGGACAGACACAGAATTGTTACTGAGGGCCACAGAACTGTTACTTAGGGCCACAGAATTGTTACTCGCACAGACACAGAATTGTTACTCGCACAGACACAGAACTGTTACTTAGGGCCACAGAATTGTTACTCACACAGACACAGAATTGTTACTCAGGGACAGACAGAATTGTTACTGAGTGCCAGAGAATTGTTACTTAGGGCCACAGAAACGTTATTAGGGCCACAGAATTGTTACTCAGGGACAGACAGAATTGTTACTGAGTGCCAGAGAATTGTTACTTAGGGCCACAGAAACTATAGTTAGGGCCACAGAATTGTTACTCAGGGACAGACACAGAATTGTTACTGAGGGCCACAGAACTGTTACTTAGGGCCACAGAATTGTTACTCGCACAAACACAGAATTGTTACTCGCACAGACACAGAATTGTTACTGAGGGCCACAGAACTGTTACTTAGGGCCACAGAATTGTTACTCGCACAGACACAGAATTGTTACTCAGGGACAGACAGAATTGTTACTGAGTGCCAGAGAATTGTTACTTAGGGCCACAGAAACGTTATTAGGGCCACAGAATTGTTACTCAGGGACAGACAGAATTGTTACTGAGTGCCAGAGAATTGTTACTTAGGGCCACAGAAACTTTAGTTAGGGCCACAGAATTGTTACTCAGGGACAGACACAGAATTGTTACTCGCACAGACACAGAATTGTTACTGAGGGCCACAGAACTGTTACTTAGGGCCACAGAATTGTTACTTGCACAGACACAGAATTGTTACTCAGGGACAGACAGAATTGTTACTGAGTGCCAGAGAATTGTTACTTAGGGCCACAGAAACGTTATTAGGGCCACAGAATTGTTACTCAGGGACAGACAGAATTGTTACTGAGTGCCAGAGAATTGTTACTTAGGGCCACAGAAACTTTAGTTAGGGCCACAGAATTGTTACTCAGGGACAGACACAGAATTGTTACTGAGGGCCACAGAACTGTTACTTAGGGCCACAGAATTGTTACTGAGGGCCACAGAACTGTTACTTAGGGCCACAGAATTGTTACTCGCACAGACACAGAATTGTTACTCACACAGACACAGAATTGTTACTGAGGGCCACAGAACTGTTACTTAGGGCCACAGAATTGTTACTCGCACAGACACAGAATTGTTACTCAGGGACAGACAGAATTGTTACTGAGTGCCAGAGAATTGTTACTTAGGGCCACAGAAACGTTATTAGGGCCACAGAATTGTTACTCAGGGACAGACAGAATTGTTACTGAGTGCCAGAGAATTGTTACTTAGGGCCACAGAAACTTTAGTTAGGGCCACAGAATTGTTACTCAGGGACAGACACAGAATTGTTACTCGCACAGACACAGAATTGTTACTGAGGGCCACAGAACTGTTACTTAGGGCCACAGAATTGTTACTCGCACAGACACAGAATTGTTACTCAGGGACAGACAGAATTGTTACTGAGTGCCAGAGAATTGTTACTTAGGGCCACAGAAACGTTATTAGGGCCACAGAATTGTTACTCAGGGACAGACAGAATTGTTACTGAGTGCCAGAGAATTGTTACTTAGGGCCACAGAAACTTTAGTTAGGGCCACAGAATTGTTACTCAGGGACAGACACAGAATTGTTACTCGCACAGACACAGAACTGTTACTGAGGGCCACAGAACTGTTACTTAGGGCCACAGAATTGTTACTCGCACAGACACAGAATTGTTACTCAGGGACAGACAGAATTGTTACTGAGTGCCAGAGAATTGTTACTTAGGGCCACAGAAACGTTATTAGGGCCACAGAATTGTTACTCAGGGACAGACAGAATTGTTACTGAGTGCCAGAGAATTGTTACTTAGGGCCACAGAAACTTTAGTTAGGGCCACAGAATTGTTACTCAGGGACAGACACAGAATTGTTACTGAGGGCCACAGAACTGTTACTTAGGGCCACAGAATTGTTACTGAGGGCCACAGAACTGTTACTTAGGGCCACAGAATTGTTACTCGCACAGACACAGAATTGTTACTCGCACAGACACAGAATTGTTACTGAGGGCCACAGAACTGTTACTTAGGGCCACAGAATTGTTACTCGCACAGACACAGAATTGTTACTCAGGGACAGACAGAATTGTTACTGAGTGCCAGAGAATTGTTACTTAGGGCCACAGAAACGTTATTAGGGCCACAGAATTGTTACTCAGGGACAGACAGAATTGTTACTGAGTGCCAGAGAATTGTTACTTAGGGCCACAGAAACTTTAGTTAGGGCCACAGAATTGTTACTCAGGGACAGACACAGAATTGTTACTCGCACAGACACAGAACTGTTACTGAGGGCCACAGAACTGTTACTTAGGGCCACAGAATTGTTACTCGCACAGACACAGAATTGTTACTCGCACAGACACAGAATTGTTACTCAGGGACACAGAACTGTTACTGAGGGCCACAGAACTGTTACTTAGGGCCACAGAATTGTTACTCACACAGACACAGAATTGTTACTCGCACAGACACAGAATTGTTACTGAGGGCCACAGAACTGTTACATGGGGCCACAGAAACGTTAATCAGGGACACAGAATTGTTACTGAGGGCCACAGAACTGTTACTTAGGGCCACAGAATTGGTACTCGCACAGACACAGAATTGTTACTCGCACAGACACAGAATTGTTACTGAGGGCCACAGAACTGTTACTTGGGGCCACAGAAACGTTAATCAGGGACACAGAATTGTTACTGAGGGCCACAGAACTGTTACTTAGGGCCACAGAATTGTTACTCGCACAGACACAGAATTGTTACTCGCACAGACACAGAATTGTTACTGAGGGCCACAGAACTGTTACTTGGGGCCACAGAAACGTTAATCAGGGACACAGAATTGTTACTGAGGGCCACAGAACTGTTACTTAGGGCCACAGAATTGGTACTCGCACAGACACAGAATTGTTACTCGCACAGACACAGAATTGTTACTGAGGGCCACAGAACTGTTACTTGGGGCCACAGAAACGTTAATCAGGGACACAGAATTGTTACTGAGGGCCACAGAACTGTTACTTAGGGCCACAGAATTGTTACTCGCACAGACACAGAATTGTTACTCGCACAGACACAGAATTGTTACTGAGGGCCACAGAACTGTTACTTGGGGCCACAGAAACGTTAATCAGGGACACAGAATTGTTACTGAGGGCCACAGAACTGTTACTTAGGGCCACAGAATTGTTACTCGCACAGACACAGAATTGTTACTCAGGGACACAGAATTGTTACTCAGGGACACATAATCGTTTAATTAAAGAGTATGTCAGACAACATGCAGAGGAGTGGCAGAGGAGGCAATGTTTTAGGAGCGAGCAGACGTGGCAGCAGAGGAAGGGGTCGAGGCAGCACTATTCGCAGCCAGAGGCCAGTGCTCCCGGTGTCATCCAGCGGTCGTGTCTCCACCGACAACCCTGCCGTCATCGATTGGTTGGCTCGGTCGTCTTCCTCTTCCCAGGTCACCTTTGACACCTACAGCCAACGGTCGGTGGGTACGTCAGACACAACCGTTAGTTGGCATGGCCCGGGAGCAAGCCCACTGAAATCACGTGTCCTCTACCTGCCCCTGTCCTTTGGTGTTCCCTCACCAAGCGAAGTATCGCATGCTGTGGGCTCAGCCCCACTGTACAGTGAGGAAGAGCTAACAGAGGGCGGTCAGGAACGGGGGGAGACATCCGCCTTTTCAGCAGCCAGGCGAAGAAGTAGTGGCGAGGAGAGTGGCCCGGTAGCCGGTCTAGAGACAGGTCTGTCTCCTGACCCAGACGCAGCCGAGGGGGCTAGTAGTGAGGCGGAGACCCTACTTGATGATGAGGAGGTTGATCGCACTTGGCAGCCTCGTCGTCATCAGGCAATTTCTTCCGCATCATCAGGAGAAGAGGGTGGCAGCTTGGCAGTGAGCGAAACAGTCGGTGGGTTGCCCAGGAGACAGCAGCAGGGTCGCAGCAGTGTCAGTGGAGCCAAACGGCCACGGAGTAGAGCATCAGCTCCACTGCAGCCTACCACCACGGCCAGTAGTGGTGCCGGTGTGCACGGAGGAAGCAGCAGTCAGCCAGTGAGGAGTATCGGGGGCAAAGTTTCCTACTCGGCGGTGTGGCAATTTTTCGTCAAGCCGCCCGAGGAAGTAAACGTAGCCGTATGTCGACTATGTGGCCAGAAAGTCAAGCGTGGCCAGGGGGCCCATGTTGGGACTACAGCGTTGCGGCAGCATATGCAGCGTCGCCATTTGGTGGCCTGGGAAAACCGTGATAAAGATACGGCGGTTCTGCCCGCCCCAGCCCCCGCTCCATCACCCGCTCCGTTACTTGCTCCGTCACCCGACGTCAATCGCCCTCCATCAGCCAGTCAAGGCTCCAACACCTCTGCTGAGGGGAGTTGTCGCTCGTTGGCATCTTCCGCTCGTTCAGATGCTCCTTCTCCTGCTACTCCTCTTCACGGATTCCGTCAGCAGTCTTTCTTGGAATCCGTTTCCAAGAGACAACAGTTTGCGAGCACGCACCCGACGGTGCAAAAGCTGAACGTCCTCCTGTCCAAGTTGCTGGTGCTGCAGTCCCTCCCTTTCCAAGTGGTGGACTCAGCACCTTTCAGAGAAATGATGGCTTGTGCCGCGCCGCGGTGGAGAGTGCCAAGCCGTCATTTCTTCGCCAAAAAGGCAGTGCCAGCCCTGCATTCACATGTAGAAGACATGGTGGGCCAGTCTTTGAGCATGTCGGTCTCTGCCAAAGTGCACGGCAGCGCCGACGTGTGGAGCTGTAACTACGGTCAGGGACAGTACATGTCATTTACGGCCCACTGGGTGAACGTGGTGCCGTCAATGCCGCACCAGCAACTTGGACAGGTCACGCCGCTTTTGCCTCCACGTTTGCACGTCCTTGGTCCGGCAAAGATGTCCGCCTCTACCACCTCTTCTTCCGCCGTGTCCTCAGCCGCCACCCCCGTGCCAAGTCCCATTACCCGACCGGCATATCACATGTGCAGGGCGCAACGGTGTCACGCTGTTCTGCACCTGGTATGCCTTGGCGAACGTAGTCACACAGGGGAGGAACTTCTGAGTGTAATGAACAGAGAAATCGACAGATGGCTGTCTCCGCGCAAACTGAAAATCGGAACCATGTTGACCGACAACGGAAAGAACATGGTGTCTGCTCTGCGTCAAGGAAGGTTGTGCCATGCGCCATACATGGCTCACGTGTTCAATCTGGTTGTCAAGCGGTTCCTAAAATCCACCATCCCACTGCAAGACATCCTTAAAATGTCACGTAAACTTTGCATGCATTTCAGCCATTCCTACACCGCAAAGCACACCCTCCTTGAGCTGCAGCGGCAGAACGGAATTCCACATCATTGCCTGATCTGCGACGTTGCAACAAGGTGGAATTCAACCCTACACATGTTAGACCGCCTTTACGA
The DNA here is from genome assembly GCF_062004578.1 of Staurois parvus. NCBI lineage: Eukaryota > Metazoa > Chordata > Amphibia > Anura > Ranidae > Staurois > Staurois parvus. Next base: position 2,655,629 of record NW_028318400.1, on the reverse strand, counting down.
GCAGCGAAAGGCCATCACCGATTTCCTGATGTTACAAGCGGATAAAGGTACTCCCCTGTGTAACTTCGATGTCAGCCATTGGCAGCTCATGCGTGACACCTGCCGCTTGCTCAGGCCCTTTGAGGAGGCCACGCTATTCGTGAGTCGGCAGGACTATGGGATGAACGACGTCATTCCTCTGTTGCACGTCCTTGAACAAATGCTGTTAACAATGGCTGGTCAGGGTGCGGTAGACGTGGCGCACAGATCTCAACGCCACATGACCCCTGTGGGGGCAGGACAGGAAGAAGAGGAGGAGGTAGAGGAGGACATTTGTGCTCAGGAATTATTGAGTGAAATGGGTGGTTTTTCCACTCAGCGGACAGGAGTGGAGGAGCAGGAGCATCTGGTAGAGGAGGAGGAGGAGGAGACAGAGGACCCAGACGCACCGTGGCAGTATGCTGTGGAGATGGAGGCAGGGAGTCCCTCGCATTCCTTGGCACAAATGGCCCATAGCATGCTCGGTTGCTTGCGTAGCGACAGCCGAATAATAACCATCAGACAGAGGGATGACTTTTGGCTGTCCACCTTGTTGGACCCTCGCTACCGTTCAAAAATGGTGGCCTTTTTCACACCTGCTGAGAGGGAGGCCAAAATAACGTACTATAAAAACCACCTATGTAGTCAGTTGGTCTCTGCCTTTGTGCGCCAACGTCCATCCTCAGACACTGTGGGCCCTGTGCGCTCGCATTCCGCTGCCATGGCAGCAGGGGAGGGGTGGGGTGGTAGGAGCAGTGGCAGCTCCACCAGCAGCGGCTGCCTCAGTCTGCAGTCGATGATGAGTAGCTTTCTTCACCAGCGCAGTGAGGAAACTACTAACCAGCCGCAGCAGCAGCAGCATCAGGTGGACCTGGAGCAGGACCTCAAACAACAGGCTTGGGCCTACTTGGACAGCACCCTGCCAACCGAGGTAGACAATCCCCTTGACTACTGGGCAACGAAACTTGACCTTTGGCCCCAACTAGCTGAATTTGCCCTTGAAAGGCTGTCATGCCCGGCCAGTAGCGTGGCATCGGAGCGCGTGTTTAGTGCGGCAGGAGGTATTGTAACTCCGCAGAGGACACGACTGTCCACCCAAAGTGTGGAGAGACTCACGTTTGTGAAAATGAATCAGGCGTGGATTAGTCTGGATTTCAAACCACCAGTTCCTGACACAACTGACTAAATCCGCCATGAATCATGCCTCAAACATGTGCCACTTTCAGGTCTCCTCACACACTGCTGGTGTGTTGAATTTTTTGACATAGGGTGCTGGCAGATTACGGGCCTCCTATAGCTGCTGCCAGGCCCCTAATCTGCCATGGGCCCCTATATACCACCTCCTCATGCTGCTGCCAAGTCCAGAGTCTCTCATGGGTCCCTGTACGGCCTCCCATTGCTGCTGTCTCCATCGCCACACTCTGCCATGTGCCACTTTCAGGTCTCCTCACACTGCTGGTGTGTAGAATTTTTTGACATAGGGTGCTGGCAGATTACGGGCCTCCTATAGCTGCTGCCAGGCCCCTAATCTGCCATGGGCCCCTATATACCGCCTCCTCATGCTGCTGCCAGGTCCAGAGTCTCTCATGGGTCCCTGTACGGCCTCCCATTGCTGCTGTCTCCATCGCCACACTCTGCCATGTGCCACTTTCAGGTCTCCTCACACTGCTGGTGTGTTCAATTTTTTGACATAGGGTGCTGGCAGATTATGGGCCTCCCATAGCTGCTGCCAGGCCCCTAATCTGCCATGGGCCCCTATACCGCCTCCTCATGCTGCTGCCAGGTCCACAGTCTCTCATGCCATGTGCCACTTTCAGGTCTCCTCACACTGCTGGTGTGTTGAATTTTTTGACATAGGGTGCTGGCAGATTACGGGCCTCCCATAGCTGCTGCCAGGCCCCTAATCTGCCATGGGCCCCTATACCGCCTCCTCATGCTGCTGCCAAGTCCAGAGTGTGTCATGGGTCCCTGTACGGCCTCCCATTGCTGCTGTCTCCATAGCCACACTCTGCCATGTGCCACTTTCAGGTCTCCTCACACTGCTGGTGTGTTGAATTTTTTGACATAGGGTGCTGGCAGATTACGGGCCTCCCATTGCTGCTGCCAGGCACGTAATCTGCCATGGGCCCCCGTACCGACTCCTCATGCTGTGACGTTGCAACAAGGTGGAATTCAACCCTACATATGTTAGACCGCCTTTACGAACAGCGAAAGGCCATCACAGATTTCCTGATGTTAAAAGCGGATAAAGGTACTCCCTGTGTAACTTAGATGTCAGCCATTGGCAGCTCATGCGTGACACCTGCGCTTGCTCAGGCCCTTTGAGGAGGCCACGCTATTCGTGAGTCGGCAGGACTATGGGATGAACGACGTCATTCCTCTGTTGCACGTCCTGGAACAAATGCTGTTAACAATGGCTGGTCAGGGTGCGGTAGACGTGGCGCACAGATCTCAACGCCACATGACCCCTGTGGGGGCAGGACAGGAAGAAGAGGAGGAGGTAGAGGAGGACATTGGTGCTCAGGAATTATTGAGTGAAATGGGTGGTTTTTCCACTCAGCGGACAGGAGTGGAGGAGCAGGAGCATCTGGTAGAGGAGGAGGAGGAGGAGACAGAGGACCCAGACGCACCGTGGCAGTATGCTGTGGAGATGGAGGCAGGGAGTCCCTCGCATTCCTTGGCACAAATGGCCCATAGCATGCTCGGTTGCTTGCGTAGTGACAGCCGAATAATAACCATCAGACAGAGGGATGACTTTTGGCTGTCCACCTTGTTGGACCCTCGCTACCGTTCAAAAATGGTGGCCTTTTTCACACCTGCTGAGAGGGAGGCCAAAATAACGTACTATAAAAACCACCTATGTAGTCAGCTGGTCTCTGCCTGTCTGCGCCAACGTCCATCCTCAGACACTGTGGGCCCTGTGCGCTCGCATTCCGCTGCCATGGCAGCAGGGGAGGGGTGGGGTGGTAGGAGCAGTGGCAGCTCCACCAGCAGCGGCTGCCTCAGTCTGCAGTCGATGATGAGTAGCTTTCTTCACCAGCGCAGTGAGGAAACTACTAACCAGCCGCAGCAGCAGCAGCAGCAGCATCAGGTGGACCTGGAGCAGGACCTCAAACAACAGGCTTAGGCCTACTTGGACAGCACCCTGCCAACTGAGGTAGACAATCCCCTTGACTACTGGGCAACGAAACTTGACCTTTGGCCCCAACTAGCTGAATTTGCCCTTGAAAGGCTGTCATGCCCGGCCAGTAGCGTGGCATCGGAGCGCGTGTTTAGTGCGGCAGGAGGTATTGCAACTCCGTGGAGGACACGACTGTCCACCCAAAGTGTGGAGAGACTGACGTTTGTGAAAATGAATCAGGCGTGGATTAGTCTGGATTTCAAACCACCAGTTCCTGACACAACTGACTAAATCCGCCATGAATCATGCCCCAAACATGTGCCACTTTCAGGTCTCCTCACACTGCTGGTGTGTTACATTTTTTGTCATAGGGTGCTGGCAGATTACGGGCCTCCCATAGCTGCTGCCAGGCCCCTAATCTGCCATGGGCCCCTATACCGCCTCCTCATGCTGCTGCCAAGTCCAGAGTCTCTCATGGGTCCCTGTACGGCCTCCCATTGCTGCTGTCTCCATCGCCACACTCTGCCATGTGCCACTTTCAGGTCTCCTCACACTGCTGGTGTATTCCATTTTTTGTCATAGGGTGCTGGCAGATTACGGGCCTCCCATAGCTGCTGCCAGGCCCCTAATCTGCCATGGGCCCCTATACCGCCTCCTCATGCTGCTGCCAGGTCCAGAGTCTCTCATGGGTCCCTGTACGGCCTCCCATTGCTGCTGTCTCCATCGCCACACTCTGCCATGTGCCACTTTCAGGTCTCCTCACACTGCTGGTGGGTTCCATTTTTTGTCATAGGGTGCTGGCAGATTACGGGCCTCCCATAGCTGCTGCCAGGCCCCTAATCTGCCATGGGCCCCCGTACCGACTCCTCATGCTGCTGCCAGGCCCGTAATCTGTCATGGGCCCCTGTTGTCGCTTGTTGGCATATTCCGCTCGTTCAGATGCTCCTTCTCCTGCTACTCCTCTTCACAGATTCCGTCAGCAGTCTTTCTTGGAATCCGTTTCCAAGAGACAACAGTTTGCGAGCACGCACCAGACGGTGCAGAAGCTGAACGTCCTCCTGTCCAAGTTGCTGCTGCCAGGCTCGTAATCTGTCATGCGCCCCTGTACCGCCTCCTCATGCTGCTGCCAGGTCCAGAGTGTGTCATGGGCCCCCGTACCGACTCCTCATGCTGCTGCCAGGCCCGTAATCTGTCATGGGCCCCTGTACCGCCTCCCCATGCTTCTGCCAGGTCCAGAGTGTGTCATGGGTCCCTGTACGGCCTCCCATTGCTGCTGCCAGGCCCGTAATCTGCCATGGGCCCCCGTACCGACTCCTCATGCTGCTGCCAGGCCCGTAATCTGCCATGGGCCCCTGTACCGCCTCCTCATGCTGCTGCCAGGTCCAGAGTGTGTCATGGGTCCCTGTACGGCCTCCCATTGCTGCTGTCTCTATCGCCACACTCTGCCATGTGCCACTTTCAGGTCTCCTCACACTGCTGGTGGTTTCCATTTTTGTCATAGGGTGCTGTATGGCCTCCCATTGCTGCTGCCTCCACCGCCACACTGTGGCTCCACACTCTGGTTTTGCCCCCGTGACTGCCCAAATGAGTGAAGTGTGCGGTGATTCTAAGATCGACGGCACTCATCTGCATGTCATACTGACTGACAGTATTATTTCTCTTCCCCAGCAGACTCCAAGGGCATTTAAATTAAAGGTACAGTGTTCAGCACTAATATTAAGTCTCTCTGAAGCCTAGAAACACCCTTTTTTAAGTTAAATTCACAGCGAATATATTCGACTCGAATCGAAATTTTTCCACGAATTCGCCGAATCAGTCGAATCGAATTTTTGAATACTTCGCTCATCTCTAATCATGTGTTAAATACATTCTAACACGGAATATGTCATTCTGGTTGTATTGTTTATAAACTAGACATATTTATGAGGAGACCACATCTTATTTGTGACTTAAAGCAGACTCTGAATTTAAAAGCCCGTTTGGCCATTTCGCAGCCCTCCCATGTAACATCTCTGAATTAAAAAAACATATTAACAGAAAAGGCTGAGTACTTTAGACCCCAGCTTTGCCAAGATGAGGGCAATGACACTGATCCTTTCAGCAAGCTCATGAAGATCCTAAATTTAAGAGCCAAGTGCCATCATCTTCATCTAGGCCTTTTTTATTGGTACTGTGTGTGCTTTTTTATCCAGCAATCTTTCATTGCAAAGTCTGATTTTAATGCAAAGCCAACTTTAAAACTGTTATTCAATTAAAGTGGTAATAAACCCCACACCAAAAATGTAATATATTGCTGATCACCAATCACTAGATGTTGTGGCTGCATTAATTTTCTTTTTTTAGCTGTTTTCTCCTCTGTTTTCACCTGGTGATCTGTCCAGTAACCCTCTTCCTGTATTACAGTACCCCCATGTTGGATGGGCAAAACAGCAAACAGCAGCAATATCAGTCTTGGGAGGAGGGAATGTACTAGCATATTTAAATGCACTAACAAACTGAAGCCAAACTCCAGCTCACACTTTATAATCAGTTACAATAATCAGTTTTTTCCTTTTTGAGATAAAGGTTTTACATAAATTAAAGTTGATCATTGTAAGCTCCCTTGTTAATGGTAAATGGTTTGTCTCATCATAAATAAATCTAAAAACAATCAATATGAATATTTCACATATACATCTCCAGCCAGTAGGTGGAGCTGTAGACTCCTTTCACATGGCTGTGTTGCTGGGAAAATGTTTTTACAGAGACTGACAGCACAATAGCAGAATCTAATCTAAGACAGAGATAATATGAAGTAAATTATTTTCTGCTTTGTTCTCTTTTAAAAACCCATAATGCTCTATGATACTAGTGTTATAGGTTCATCCATTGCAATAAATAACTGAATACAATTAACCCAAAATCAATATAGTTTTCCTTTCAACTTATATTTTATTTTACTGTCTCTTTGGAGGGTTGTACCACTTAGTCACCTATATTGTTCAGCATCTTCAGATATTTGTAATAGATTTACTGCAAGCTTTTTGGCATTCTTTTCTAATTGGTAAAGGCATTCCCATCTCAGATAGAGGCAGCTGGGTTCATACTGAAACCCCACCTCTTCATTAAAGCCTTCAAATTAGACATTTAATATGCTAAAAGGCTTCAATGACCAAGAAGTAAGCTTGGAATTCAGCATAGGGCTGAGCAAGACTTGACTTTTACAGGAAAAGTCAATATTTACATATTAGTCCGTAGGGTTCAATATTGAGTTGGCCCACCCTTTGCAGCTATAACAGTTTCAAATCTTCTGGGAAGGCTGTCCACAAGGTTTAGGAGTGTGTCTATGGGAATGTTTGATCATTCTTCCAGAAGCGCATTTGTGAGGTCAGACACTGATGTTGGACAAGAAGGCCTGGCCTGTGCAGGCCAGTCAAGTTCCTCCACCCCAAAATCACTCATCCATGTCTTTATGGACTTTTCTTTGTGCACTGGTGCGCAGTCATGTTGGAACAGAAAGGGGCCATCCCCAAACTGTTCACACAAAGTTGGATGCATGAAATTGGCTTGGTATGTTGACGTATGGGGGTTTATTTACTAAAGCTGGAGAGTCCAAAATCAGACTCCCTTCTGCATAGAAACCAATCAGCTTCTAACCTCAGCTTGTTCAATGAAGCTTTGGCAATGAAACCTGGAAGCTGATTGGTTTCTATGCAGAAGGGAGTCTGATTTTGGACTCTCCAGCTTTAGTAAATAAACCCCATGTTGTCTTGGTATGTTGACACCTTAAGAGTTCCCCTCATTGAAAATTAAGGGACCAAGCCCAACCTCTGAAAATCAACCCCACACCATTACCCCCCCTGCACCAAACTTTACACTTGGCACAATGCAGTCAGGCAAGTACTGTTCTCCTGGCAACGGCCAAACTCAGAAATGTCCATAGGATTGCCAGATAGAGAAGTATGGTTTGTTACTCCAGAAAACATGTCTCCACTGCTCTAGAGTCCAGTGGCGGCATGCTTTACACCACTGCATCCAACGCTTTGCATTGTACTTGGTGATGTAAGGCTTGGATGCAGCTACTCTGCCATGGAAACCCATTCCCTGAAGCTCTCTATGCACTGTTGTTGAGCTAATCTGAAGGCCACACAAAGTTTGGAGGTCTTTAGCTATTGACTCTGCAAACAGTTGGAGACTTCTGCACACTGTGAGCTTCAGAATGTGCTGACCCTGCTCTGTCATTTTACGTGGCCTACCACTTTGTGGCTGAGTTGTTGTTGTTCCTAGTTGCTTCCACTTTGTTATAACACTACTAAAAGCTATATTAACTAAGAATATTTAGTAGCAAGGAAATTTCATGGATAGACTTATTGCACAGGTGGCAACCTATCACGGTACCACGGTTGAATTCACTGAGCTCCTGAGAGCGACCCATTCTTTCAAATATTTTTGTAGAAGCAGTCTGCATGCCTAGGTGCTTGATTTTATACACCTGTGGCCATGGAGGTGATTGGAACACCTGAATCCAATGATTTGGTGGGGTGTCCCAATACGTTTGGCAATATAGTGTAGTTATTCCAGCAGGCAACTACATTTTGTGGTCCTAAAGCACATGCCCCAAGCAAGTAGAGATTCTTCTATGCCTACATATTCTCCAGTCAGAAGCCTAGGAGGGACAGAACACTCTGGAAAGGTGGCCCAAGTTCCTTTTCTTTTCCCAAACCATTCCTCTGAACATGGACCTCAGAGGTTGGTAAAGGGCAGATACATATTCATAACTACATGATTGTCTTTCCCGCTCTATTTACTGGAACCACTTTCATAGTAACAGGCAGAGGCAAACAACCCATAAGGCTTAGGAAAGATCCACAAAGCCCCCCAAAAAAGGATGGTTAAAGCCTAGCAACAACATACCCTACATCAGGGACACCACAGGATAGGGTAGGGTCCCCACAAACAAATGGCTGTTTCTTTCTTTACTGGAGGATAGACTAGGGAGCAGAGTCAACACAAAAAGATTCCACACCAAATGCAAGCCTGAGAGTCAGCAATCTAAATGCAGAAATTTGTATTCAGGAACTGTACCACCAGGGGCGGACTGACCATTTGAGCACTCGGGCACTGCCTGAGGGCCCGGGGTCAGTAGGGGGCCCCATGAAATGCCCTTGGTAACTTTTATAGGCTTTTTTGGGTGTGCTTTGAGTGTGGGCAAGGACACAGGGGCCCCATGATCCCCTATTGCCCGGGGGCCCCATGAGTTGTCAGTCCACCCCTGTGTACCACTATATGCAAGTTAAATTAGTGCACTCCATAAAGAAAAGAAGGAAAAACTCAAACTTATGGCTTATTTAGTTTACCAAGTCAGATGCCAATGAAACATTTACAAATGCCGTCAGACCCCTGCACAATATTAATGCTTTTAGATGGGTATGCAATTTGATATATTTTGAACTATTTTGTCTCTTCTATTGTAATTACAATACAGAGCAAAATAGCACATTTTCTTATATATAACCTCCATTTCCAGATACTGTATGTTTAGGAACGCTGACTATCACATAATTTGTGCATTTAATTTGAATTTAGATAAAACTTCAATATTGTTTAGGGTTATGCTCATAATCGAGACTACACTGTGAATTCTCAGCATGAGGTCCAAAGGTCTTTCTTTGTAATTAAACCAGGCCATTATTAGTCCTGAGATTTAAATAAAAGCGGTAGCCAAATCAACACTTTTGTCTGCTCTAAAAATGGAATGGACTGATGAATTCAGCAATACCAAAAGACCTGGAAGACCATGGAAGGTAACTGTGCTGGATGATTACAGAATGCTTGCCATGGTGAAGAAAAAAATATTCCCAACATCTAACCAAGTCAAGAACATTCTCTGGGAGGTGAGCAAATTATTGTGAAATGCCCACAATCAATAGAAAACTCCATGAAAGTAAATACAGATGGTTTACAAAAAGGTGCAAACCTTTGGAAACCTTAAAGTGATACTAAAGGCTTACATTAAAGAAAAAATAAACATGTTATACTTACCTCCTCTGGATAGGGGTTTTGCACAGAGCAGCCGGGATCCTCCTCTTCTCAGGTCGCCCACTGACTCTCCTGGCCCCTCCCTCCTGCCGGGTGCCCCCATAGCAAACAGCTTACTATGGGGGCACCTGAGCAGGTGCATTCCCAAGCCACTGCTCTGTGTGTCCATTCACATCCCACCCCCTCTCTCTTATTGGCTCACTGGCTGTGATTGACAGTCAATGGCTTCCGCTGCTGTCTCAGCCAATGAGGAGAGGGAGTCCCACACAGGCTGCACAGAAAAGGTCTTTTTCCTTCATGCATAGAATGCATGAAGGTAAAAAACACTGAACCTTTACAACCATTTTAAGAATAGGAATGAGATCTCGGTTTGCTTGGAAAACGGATTCAGATCGAACTTTTCTTGTTTGGGCATTCACCCAAAAAGCAGATTTTTACTTTGTTCAGTGGGAGCCAAACGTCTTATATAGTAGCAGTTCTTCTTCCTACTATTACAGTATATATATATATATATGACAGCTTCCCTTGTCATTGGTTGTTAAGGAAGCAGTGGGTGCTAGCACCCGCTGCATTCTTAACAACCAGTGTTGTCACCCAACCCCATTCATTTGCTGTCAGGGAATCCCCAGCCATGTAAAATAAAAAGCAAGGTTAGCATTGATGTCATTTACCAAATACAACCATATGACCTTCAAACCATACCGCATGCATTTTAATTGCTGAAAGAAAAACTGAAAGCAGCAATAGAAGACGGCTACAGTGAAGGCCTGGGGAAGCATTATTACTGAGGAATCCCAATTTTTGGTGATGTCCATGATTTCCAGAAAGCTTTTCAGGAAGTCGCTGACTGCAATTTAAGAATTAAAAATGGTTATTATATTTATGATTAGGTTAATTTTTCCAATCATGTCTTGACTGCTTTATTTTAAATCCATTGGCTCTCCCCACAGAGACAAAATTATGAAAGTTATAGTACTATCTAAATATTTATAGACCTAATAATATATGTTCTTTTACATATTTTAATATGGTTCAAATGTTGGTATTAAAAATATTCAAATATTTTATAATACATGAAGAATTTCATCCTTGTTAATAACATTTTCCTTGTTTCATAAAACATGATACATCAACATTCTACTAAAATGTGTTTCTTAAGTACAATGTGAATGCTGTACATTTTAGGGGTTGATTTACAAAATTTGGTGCAGCTCTGCATGGTAGCCAATCAGCTTCTAACTTCAATTTGTTCAATTAAGCTTTGACAAAAAAAGCCTAGAAGCTGATTGGTTTGTATGCAGAGCTGCACCAGATTTAGCTCTCTCCAGTTTTAGTAAATCAACCCCATAGCGTGCATCTCATAAATAATTGCACAAGCACTTTCTCCATAGCACTTAGGAGAAATTAACAGCCAAACACTTTACATTTAAATTCCATGACATTTGTTTTATTGTTAAACACTGAAGTCATTCATTTACAAAAGAACTGTTTAAAAGTTCTGTTTTCCCGATGTGGCAAAAAGTTTGGTATTCTTCTATAATAAACTGATTTTACACACAGTGCAAGAATTAGTCATCAGCATTTTACAATTACAAATCAAAGTCATGCTAACTGATGTGCTACAAGATCTGTCATGTATATTAACATTTTGCAGAGAATAGGAAAAAAATTGGTCTGATGACTGTAAATCAGACATATAAGATGTCAGGAGCTGTGGAGCTTAAAAAATGATACAATCTTATATTTATTGATCTTGGACAGTGTAGAGCCTACTTTGGCTAAGAACTACAATCATGACTTGCTATATAAAAGTAACACTTGCATTTCCGACACTTGCATTTTGTAGCAGAATCATTGTCAGGCACATACATCATCTACCCCTGTTATGGGTAACTGTTTGCTTCAGGTGTACCCACTAAAATTGTCACTAAATTCTCAGCACTTTGTCTCCAATTTATCTTTTTTCTGTCTGGTGATCATTTCTTCATTTGCCATGTAAATTTCTTACTGTGATAACCAGTGGTGTATTTAGGTTTTTTGCTGCCCTAGGCAACACAAAAATTAGACACCCCCCGATGGAGAGAGCCTGACACCAACCAACACCAGACCCCCCCCCCCCAGAAGAGAGCCTGACAGTGACCAACAACACCCCTGCCCCCACCCGAGAAAACCTTCCACTAACACACACTCCCCGGCAACAGAGAGAAAGACACTCACCTTCACAGCTCTGGACATCCCCGGGAACGAGAGTCGGGCTCTGCATACACCATCAAGCAGCCCACAGCCTCTTGTGGATCCCACCTAGTTCCCATGCCACATATGTCCCTTTTTCCTGGGGGAGTGCTACCCCCCTGAAAAATACTGCCCTAGACAAATCCCTTGTTTGCCTTGTGGTAGATACAACCCTGCTGATAACAGGCATCTTAACTGAAAGGCTCTTTGCATGCAAGTGCAATAACTGCATCACAGGACACTTCATTCACCGTTCATTACATAACAATATTAATTTAATGCAATACAAAAATCAAGATTTTTAATTATTAAAATTTCAGAAGACTCATGTTAATAGCAAAAGAACAAATCTTATAGGATGATAACCAGAAACATATGAAAAGCCAGAGAAACAGAAGTGCATTATAATATTTGTTACAGGTACTTATATAATGCCATCAATTTACACAGCGCTTTACAAATATATTGTACATTCACATCAGTCCCTAACCCTCAAGGAGCATACAATCTAATGCCCTAACTAACATTCTTACATACTATAGCCAATTTAGGAGCCAGTTAACCTACCAGCATGTTTTTGAAGCATGGGAGCAAAACCCACATGCAAACTTCAGGCAGGTAGTGCCGTGGTTGGGATCCAAACTAACAACCATAGTACTGCCAGGCGGAAGGGCTAACCACATAGCCACTGTGCTGCCTCAAATAAGGACAGAGCAGGCATCTGCCCAGAGATCCAGGTGGCCTCGTGGGAATCCTAACAAAGTTCCACACTTCAATCAATTTCAGCTTAGCAAGTCTTTAGACATTTTTTTGAGAAGGTGATAATCAAAAGGATCCTGTGTATTACTCTAGTAAATGGTTCCCAAAATTAACAAACAATCATACAAAATACATATGGACAGTAATTGTACATCATTTCAGTATTCTATATCATTGTCATATGAGTAAATTGCAAATGGTAAAGCCCTGCTTAAGATCTGATATATAATTCAAACACTGCATTTCTAACCCTGCATGCATAAACCTATGCCAGAAACAAAACACACCGAACATTATGCAGATTAAATTACATTTGCAATGGACATATTAATGGATAATTGCCTATAGCCTACGGTGCAGTTAATCCACCATTGCCTCCAAAAATAACCTTCTCTAGAAACTTTATTGAAGGAGATTTATTATATTCACTGATATGTAAATCTGAAACTGCTCAGTAAAGCAAAGAGAAATGTTCAAAGAATAGAAAAGCATGGCAGAAGGCCAAGATTTATCATTAGGCACAGTAAGTTTGTTCCTATGTATGGCAAAAGAAGTGAGGTGGCCTTTACCTTGGGTGCACATTTTTACCATCTTCATTTGAAATACGGTATAGTTATCTAATATAAGTTTATTTGCAGATTGTCACATGGATTGAAGGCAGGTGGACCACATATACAAAAAATGTTCCTCTTGATGGAGGAGATCCTAGTAGAGTTGTCTTGGGTGATGAGATGTCTACAGGCTCCAGTGAAGGAAATCTTGCCCTGCATAGCTTCCAGTCAAGAGTTATTTCACTGCCCTGATTTTAATTATCCAAATTCTAAATGGTCTCTATGGGCTACTTTATTTAGCACATCATTGATTTTTGCACTGCTTGGTTTTTTTATGCCTGCAAGTTAATAATATAAGAAATCATTTGCTGTATGAACATTGATTAGGGCTATTCTATTCGCATTACATACAGTCATGGCCGAAATTGTTGGCACCCTTGATATTTCTCCAGGAAATCATGTATTTCTCACGAAACGTATTGCATTAACACATGTTTTGCTATACACATGTTTATTCCCTTTGTGTGTATTGGGACAAAACAAAAAAAGGGAGGAAAGAAAGCAAATTCGACATAATGTCACACAAACCTCCAAAAATGGGCTGGACAAAAGTATTGGCACCCTTTCACAACTGCGGATAAATAAGAATGTTACAAGCATGTGATGCTCCTGTAAACTCACCTGGGGCAAGTAACAGGTGTGGGCAATATAGAAATCACACCTGAAAGCAGATAAAAAGGAGAGACGTTCACTTAACCTTTGCATTGTGTGTCTGTCTGTGCCACACTAAGCATGGACAACAGAAAGAGGAGACGAGAACTGTCTGAGGACCTGAGAACCAAAATTGTGGCAAAATATCAACAATCTCAAGGTTACAAGTCCATCTCCAGAGAACTAGATTTGCCTTTGTCCACAGTGCGCAACATTATCAAGAAGTTTGCAACCCATGGCACTGTAGCTAATCTCCCTGGTCGTGGACGGATGAGGAAAATTGATGAAAGATTGCAACGCAGAATAGTCCGGATGGTGGATAAGCAGCCCCAAACATGTTCCAAAGACATTCAAGCTGTCCTGCAGGCTCAGGGAGCATCAGTGTCAGCGCGAACTATCCGTCGACATTTAAATGAAATGAAACGCTATGGCAGGAGACCCAGGAGGACCCCACTGCTGACACAGAGACATAAAAAAGCAAGACTACAGTTTGCCAAAATGTACTTGAGTAAGCCAAAAGCCTTCTGGGAAAACGTCTTGTGGACAGATGAGACCAAGATAGAGCTTTTCGGTAAAGCACATCATTCTACTGTTTACCGAAAACGGAATGAGGCCTACAAAGAACAAAACACAGTACCTACGGTAAAATATGGTGGAGGTTCAATGATGTTTTGGGGTTGTTTTGCTGCCTCTGGCACTGGGTGCCTTGACTGTGTGCAAGGCATCATGAAATCTGAGGATTACCAAAGGATTTTGGGTCGCACTGTAGGGCCCAGTGTCAGAAAGCTGGGTTTGCGTCCAAGATCCTGGGTCTTCCAGCAGGACAATGACCCCAAACATACGTCAAAAAGCACTCAGAAATGGATGGCAAAGAAGCGCTGGAGAGTTCTGAAGTGGCCAGCAATGAGCCCAGATCTAAATCCCATTGAACACCTGTGGAGAGATCTTAAAATTGCTGTTGGGAAAAGGTGTCCTTCCAATAAGAGAGACCTGGAGCTGTTTGCAAAGGAAGAGTGGTCCAAAATTCCGGGTGAGAGGTGTCAGAAGCTTATTGATGGTTATAGGAAGCGACTGATTTCAGTTATGTTTTCCAAAGGGTGTGCAACCAAATATTAAGTTAAGGGTGCCAATACTTTTGTCCAGCCCATTTTTGGGGTTTTGTGTGACATTATGTCATATTTGCTTTTCTGCCTCTGTTTTATATTTGTTCCAATACATACAAAGGGAATAAACATGTGTATAGCAAAACATGTGTTAATGCAATACCTTTTTTGTGTGAAATACTTGATTTTCAGGAAAAATATCAAGGGTGCCAACAATTTCGGCCATGACTGTATAATCATGTGTTGCTGATCAAGTTGTCAAGTTAAATCATATGCCGGCTTATTTTTCTTGTTGATTCTAGCAGTGATATATCCCGACAATTCAAGTTCAGTTCATCTCATGCAGTCATTGCAAGGTTATATTGTAGTCCAGCATTCCTCTAAATGATTCTCTATAATGCAGAATAGCTAGTAAATCTTGGATTGCTATTAAGGAGCAATATAATCAGTGAGGAATTGTTTGTTTGTTTTTTTACTTGAATATTTTTTTTATTTAGAATATATAATTTACATACAAACAAGAACACGGACAGGTAAACCACCCCTTCCCCCACGCTTTCTTTAAACACAGTGCAGTCCAGGTAAAGCAAATGAGGACATTGAGGGGCAGTCATCACCAGCAGCACATGGTTACTCTTAAAATGAGTTTAATTTCTTAGGTGTTCTGAGATGTAAGTATAAATTACCTAGTTAACTCTGTTTCTTTCTTTCACAGAAATGTCTCTATCTTTGCCATCTTTTACTTTAGTGTTGTAGTTGTTGGAAAAGAGATGTCTCAAACCCCTTGGTGTTTTTGTTCGAAAGGGAAAGCCTTAAAAAAAAATAAAAAATTCTAATTGGGGAAAAAGAAGGCTTTAACGTATAACTAAAAGGCAAAACTTTTTGTTTTAGTTTTGGAAAGAGTTTTTGTTCTGTTTACCACTATCATTGAAAGTTAAAGAAAAGAAAATCACAAATTTTGGGTTGTCCCCGGAAATGTAATAGAGGGAAAATGTTCCAATGGGGACACTAGTTCTGGTGACCTGGGGGTCCTCAAAATATTAATTTAATTTTCAAGGATTTCCTCCCACTTCCTGGTTAAGAACATTGTCAGGATAACCCATGCTGTTAATATTTAATAAACGTTCTCAAATTGGCCTCACAGTTCTGTTGATTAGAACAGATACTCATTATTGTCAGAAACTGTGAGACAGACAGGCCCTTGACAAGGTGACATGGATAGACACAACTGAAATCTAAAATGTTATAGTCAGTAGGTTTTGCAAAAATAGTTTTACACTTGCTGCTGCAGCTGGAGACTTCAACATCCACAAATGTAATACTCATGTTCAAATATTCCAGAATAAATAACAATACCTGGTAGGGGAGCATTAAAAAATGTAATCAAAGTCAAGCAGGTCTGTTACAGTTCCCTCCCAGATAATGAAGATGTTTTCAATACCTTCTTCACAACTCTACAGACTCCCTTAATGACTTGGTAGAATAAACATGCAATTTTCTGTTGTAATTACCCCATAAAGAAGTTTGTAAATAAAGGAGTAGCAGAGCGACCCATAGCAGTACACCAGGTCTGCCTATAGACTTTGCTTTTCAAGGACCATCTGAAGCCCTCAAGCAGAAAACCTGAGCAATAATAATAGTAATAATAAGAATAATGATAATCTTACGAATGCTATCATCACTTTCTCTAGGTATCAGCAGCTGTCATTATGGTTATTTGTTATGATATGTTAAAATTTTAGTAAATGCACACCAGTCGGTTCTTTGCCACCAACCCTATCACTATGGGCATACCCACAGGCTCTCCAACAGAGTTTGAAGTGGATATACACACTTGCTTTCCAACAGAGTTAGAGGTGGTGGTGGTGGTGGTGGTGGGATTCGATGAACAAGTAGGTATATCCTTCCTGGAAGGGAAGCGTTGAAGGTTACAGTCTCAGACACACATTGCAAAGCATTCTTGAAAATGAGGCCAGCAACAACACTGTTAGGGAATGGGAAGATCGCCGCGGCGATCGAATCTGCACATGCGTAGAACCCTGACAAAACATACAGGGAGGCGGGCACTAATACCCAGGCGCGCCTGTCACCAATGACGGCACCGGGCAAGCACTAGGACCCAGGAGCGCCTGTCAGAAATCCGGCGGGCTAGTTAAACTCGGTTCTTGCAATGCTCAAGTGCTTTATGGTCTTTCCTGTGTTCTGTGAGTTTACTTTGCTGACCCTGCCTGATCCTGATCTGCTGACTTCTCCTGCTCTGACCCCTGGCTTGCCTGACCATTCTCCTGCCTGCTCCTGCACTTTTGATCTCCAGGTGCCAAACCCGGACCGTGACCCATTTATTCCTTTGCCTGCAGTTTGTACCGACCTGCTCTGCTGTTACCGACCCGGCCTGTCTGACCTCGCTTACTTTACCTCCTCACATCAGACTCTCACCTGCTGCATACCACCGACAGGTGCCTCTACCACAGCTGGTTGCACCCAGGGGTCACGACCTAGTCTCGGCTTGCTCCAAGCCCATCCCCACCATCAGGCGCTCTGGTGAACAAGCAGGTCGGAACTTAGATTCCGCGCCCTGGGAAATTCTGGTCTGTGGAACACTAGAGGCTACCACCGGCTGGTCCCTAACAAACACACAGCTGATAGAGACATCTCAAGGCTGCTCTTGCTGGTGGATGACCATCCAACCTTGGCTAACACTGTCTATCTACTATCCACCTCACCTTAAAGACCAAGGACTGGCATGGAGCTCCACAGAAACCTCAAAAGATTAGTTGACCCCAAACAACTTTCCATCATTTATCAGCCAACAATCGACTCAAAGACATCCAGCGATGTGCATGAGAGCAGCAGCTATTCCGGTCTCTCACTACTCATTAGTTAAGATATAGCAGCGGGAACCATTTGCGGAGGAAGCGGAGGGTTGGTATTATAGACACACAGAGGCAGCTCGGGAGTGAGATGCTTGCTCTGGGGGCACTCCGCAGGGCGGAAGGGGCAGGATCGCTGACAAAGGACCCGAGAAGAGGAGTATGGGGGCTGCGCTGTGGTAGTAAGTATGTTTGTTATATTTTTGTTTCACAAAAGATTTATTACGTTTTTTAAGGACATTGCCAAAAATCATGAACTAGAAATATTAGTATATTATAAAGGTGCAAAAAAGAAAACCAGAGTAAGGCATGTACTGTATAAGACATCGTACCCAGACCAGGAATATCAGATAGGATGAAAAATACAAAACAATGATATAGTTAGAATGAGGTACATGAACAGGTCTAGAGCAATGCACCATCAGGAGAAAGGGAATGCTCTTCTCCAGCTGTAAAAAGCCTTAATGAATGTGAGAAAAAAGGAAAATGGGGGAGGGGATGGTCAGCAACCACATTTGGTTTTGTTTTTTTAATGTGACCCTTTAGTATCACTTTAAAGATGAACTATCCCTATTGTTACATGTGTTCTCTGAGCAGTAGAGTAGACTCCAAATGACATGCTATTATGCTGTAGTTGCAATTTTCCTTTGATTGCTTCAAAATTACCTTTCCAAAGTTATATACTAAGCAGGACAAGACATTTTCATTAATATATTGAATTGTGCCTCCAAGATACAGTTCCATACAGTAAACTATTCCAGGGCATATAATTGTCATTTTTCACATATTCTTATCTTTCGCTCAAAGCTCCACTTTAGGCTACAAACGTTCAATTAACCTGTCATTTAAGAAATAGGCTTAATAGATTTTATTAGCATAAAAGTATATTAACATATAATAAAATATACAGTGCCAGAAATTCTACATATTGTATACCTTTGTATAGTATTAAGCTCAACTTGTCCAGGAATCACAGAAATGCCATTTTCAGAAAATGATATGGTTGAAAAATGCATTGGAGATGTAGCAAGCCTATACATTTAATGATAAGCTACTGCAAGCACACTTCATCCTGTATAAGCTCAGTAGATGGAAAATGATGAAGAGACATAGGTAAGCAATAACGGAATGGATAAAGAAGCAAAGGAAAAAAAGAAAACAAAAAAGAAAGGAGGGAAGGTATTTGAGTAAGAAATGTAACGCAGTCATGGCTTCATCAACACAAATGAACTACTGCATTCAGAAGAGATTCACATCATTTTTCACAAATGCAGGATCTGCAAAAAATGAAAGTATGATTTTCAATTTTTTTCTAGTATAAATTTGAAGATGCACCAAGAACATCCCTTGAACATAAGCAATTTTATATGGAAGGCCTCTGTGTTAGACAGTCGATTTATCTAGCCAGATCGGGGACAGAAGAGCAGTTGGGAGATCAGATGCTGGAGAGCCAGAACGAATAAGCAGTACTGAAATCAAAAAGTCAGATAGGCCAGGGTCAGGAAAGGCAGCAAAGTCTCAGACGTGCAGGGAGCAACAGGGTATATAACACTGACAGGCAGACTCCTGCCTGTCAGGTGGAAGTAGTCTGGTGCAGGGGCGGACTGACAACTCATGGGGCCCCCGGGCAATAGGGGATCATGGGGCCCCTGTGTCCTTGCCCAAACTCAAAAAAGCCTATGAAAAAGGTACCAGGGGCGTCTCATGGGGCCCCCTTCCTGCCCCCGGGCCCTCAGACAGTGCCCGAGTTTCCAAATGGTCAGTCCGCCCCTGGTCTGGTGGCACACACAGCCCTTGATACTGGTGCCCCCGCGGGCATGCTCCTGCCATGTTTCCCGACCCTGCTTGCCCATCTGCGGGCCTGGGGAGCGCCATGGTGGGTGCCGGTGGATAGAGGGAAGATAGGAGAGTGGAAGAATGTCGCGCTCTCCTCCCCTTCTTTCTGTGACCCAGGAGGCGACATGTGTGACATCACTTCCGGGTCACCGCTGTCACTTTCTCGACTACCACAACCGAGAAGCAATGTATTGTAATATAAGCAATGTATTTTTAACTGCAAAAAAATAGTTACACCCAAGCACATAGCATCCCCCCCAAAAAAATGTTGAGCCCCACCCCCACATATATGCACATAGGAACGTAAATGCACACATTAGGGCGCCTACATGTGAAAGCAACGATTGCAATACATGTTACATATTGCCACACACACCAGAGTGAAAGCAATAATTCTAGCACAAGACTTCCTCTGTAATGCTAAAATGATGACCTATAGGGGCTTTTGAAGCCTCGACTATAGAAAATTATAGGGTACTGAAGTTTGTCGCCATTTCATGCACACACAAGTTCAAGGTTTGACATGTTGGGTATCTATTTACTTGGTACAATCTCACCTTTTATATTTTACCAAACATTTGGGTAATTTACTGCGTTTGTATATTAATGATGAATGGCACCACTGGACATGTATATATGCAAAAGGGGGGGGGGGGGAAGCAGCTCTCTAATCCTTGGAAACCAAGGTAATGTATAAAAGTGAATAATTAATTAGAACAGCGCTCCTCGACAAACTATCCCATAAATGTGCAAACCCTCTTTATAATCAAAAATGTATCTCCATAATTATTGATGCAAAAATGCTCTACTGTGGAAAATGTGTCTAATGACCATCAATAAATGGAAAGATTAAATCTATACTCTGTGCAAACCTAAATATTATTATGATGTTGGATCTCTCCACTCAACATCACAACAATTTCATAATCCATCAAAAAGTAAACATATACAATAATTCATGCATATATAATCATACTGGTGTAAGTAAGTGACTATAAAAAATTATATCCCAGTGTCCAAAACGTCCATAAATAAATCAAAAAAAGTCCTTATTCAAATTTCTCATTAAACCTTCTGTTATACAACACCACCACTGCGTAAAATCCATCACCAGACAGAATGAATAAACTCACCAGAGCTCCATGCTGGTAACACTATAAACCAGCTAAAACGCAGTGGCTCTGGCAGCAACAATCTGCAGAGACGCCAACTGACTGTTACAACTCCTTAATCGGATCCTCGTAAACACATATGGAACCATAAGAGGAAAGGAAAAGAAAGTTTCATAGCTTAAAACCATAAGGATGCTTTATTTCATTAAAATATATGTTACACTCACAATGTAAAGTGTCAAGGCGGACACTCGCATAAACCGCATGTGCATATACCAGCAGGTCAAATCCAGTCTGAAACAACCACTGGCAATGTCCTCCAGGATCAGAAGGTGGACTTTGAATGACAAAACGCATAGGGAGGGGCCTTCAGATGTGACATTGCCACGTATAGATGAGCTGCCGGTGGTTGTTCCATTGGTTTACACTTCTAGACATCTACTATTCTATGAATCTCTAAAAAGTGATAAAATAAATATACTGTACATAGATTCCCTTTGAAACATAAATGAAACTTCAGAGCACTCTAGTTTGTAATTTAATCAGAGGAAAACAAAACAGGCATTTAAAAGTGAAGACATTGCTTTCTGTCAAGCAATTTGGCTACATGACCTCTTTTTCTTGATGTTTGACCTTAAACAGGCCTTTAAAGCTGTCAAGCTTTTCAGTTTCCAACTGGTTTCTCCCTCATCATATAATTCAATGATTGGCAATGGCAATACAAGAGGAATGATTGCTTAGAGATCAATACTTATTCTTCAGACAAATGTGATTGTAGCTACAAGCAGCGTCAAGATGTAATTTAATAAGACTTTGAAGGAATCCTTGCTACGGGGAGAATTTAGAAATTGCCATTACATTTTCATTTGCTATAAACGCCCTGGCTGACCCACCTGGTTAACTTTAAAAGTAAATCTAACCAGAGCAGGGAATTAACAGGTATCTTGATAAAAGTGATCTCAATACAAGTCTGTTCGGAAAGTCAGTAAGCACTACACCTATTGCTTTTCACTCATTTTAAAAGAATTCTTTCTTTAAAGTTGCTGGTCGAATTTGTAAAATAATTTAATATCTTAGTTTAAAAAGTTAAACATTTTTTCTTAAAATAGTGTGCTGTATTCATGAACACTTTTCACAGAAAACCACAAATTAAAAAGATATCATATTTCCTTTTTTTATGAACAGAATAAGGAATGGTAAAGCCTAAGGGTGACATTCACCCTTTTTAGCGAAATTGCCCCTGTAGGTTGAAACACACTGTGCACTAAAATGTTGTTTAATGTAAGTGTCATACTTTTAGACCAGTGGTCTCCAAACCACAGCCTGGGGGCTGGATGCAGCCCGTTGCTTGCCCTTATCCGGCCCTTGGGGCACTTTTTAACCCCCTTATCCAAGATACTATTCCTCTCACTGACACCGACAAGGGGGCATAATTCCTGCTACTGACATCAACAACAGTCTCTATTCCTCTCATTGACACCAACAATAGGGCACTGTTCCTCCCATTCACACCAATTGGGCTCTCTTCCTCTCACTGAAACAAACCATGGGGCCCTATTCCTCCCACTGACACCAACAACGGGGCTCTATTCTACCCACGGACACAAATGATGGGGCACTATTTCTCCAACTTACACCAAGAATAGAGCGCTATTCCTCCCCTAATGCCAAAGATGCATTGTTTACTCCCAATGAAACAGGACAATTTCTACTCCCAATGGCCACAGTCCAGCTCCCCTAAAGTCTGAAAGCCAGTAAACTGGCCCTCTGTTTAGAAAGTTTGGAGACCCCTGTTTTAGATGAGTAGCCCTTACTCTGTGTGCTGACTTACTGCTAGGATTGGCTAGCCAATGGCTGTATGCCCCAGCATCACAAGAGCAAGTGTCGCTACTCATTCAAATCCCCATGCATGTGCAGTCTGCTCACAGCAAGGCTGAAGCTGGACTGCTGACTTCCTCCAGGGAGCATAATCTCTGTCTCTAGTCTCACACGCCTTGTGAAAAAACTATATATCCCACAATCCCTGGAACTCTCTGTGAGAGACCCAACGGGGACCAGGGCTTTTGCAGAAGACTGCAGGCTAGCCTCTTGCCTATTGACTATGAGCCCTGGTGTTTGAGGGGGCTCTATTCTTTGGAAGGTGTGTGCCTGGGGGACCTTTTGGAGTAGTTTTACTTCAGATTCAAGTTCATATCTCCCAAAACGCACAGACCTAGAGAACTGGTGGGGCTGGAGAGAGATTTGGGGCCTCTGTGTTTTGTTAGGGTATACAATCAACAGCCCAAGCAAGCAATAACTGCTTCCACCCCCTCCTAGACTCAGAGAAGATTATAATCAGCTCAAAATAACTTTATGCTGTGATCTCCTGCTGTTATATATAATCTGTTTATTAAAGTGTTATGTGCTCACTGTTATAATGTGTACCTGCTTTTGCCTATCCTGTCTAGGTGTGAAGTGTCTTTCTCCCATTGTGCAATATCCCTATTGTGTGCCTCCTAGGTGTGAATTCCCATTGTTAAATGAGTAACCAGTTGTTTCTGTCTGTTTGCTAATCCTCCTTATGTGATTAGTCTCCTGTTTTGTGGGATGTTTACCTCAACTTGTAATATTTGTTTTTATTGTTCATGTTTATTGGCCTGCCACTATTTTTCATGTGCAAAACCAAAATTTCTGTTCACTAAAGTTATTCCGTTGGTTATTATCTCAACATCCCGTCTGTGTACGATGCTTGGGGGTAAAGGGCTGGTATTAGCTATCAGTCTGCTGGAATAGTTTGGAGGGCAGGAGCCACTGTTTGGCAGAGACACCAAGGCTGGGTGTTGGAGAAGAGATTGAAGCACAACTTTGGAACATAAATATTAACTACACTTTTTATGCTATCCAAGGTTATGCCTTGTAATGTTATGTAATAAGGCTGTTTGTTACAAGCTACACATGCTTTCTATGATGAGCTATGCCATTTCTCAACACATTATCATCACAACTATGTTTTTACTGGTCAAATACATTTGTATCTTTTATATTTTTGAGTACTTTTATTTTGGTGTGGTGCCTCATAAAGCCCCATTAGCTTTTTTCAGTTAGGATCCTCATGTCTTTCAGGATTTTTATTGGCCTTTGATACGCCAAGGGGCAATAGTTGTTTTGTTCAGCTGCTGGGGGTTGGTACTGGGAACACTTGAGCGCTGGTGGGCATTTGAATTATCTCTAGGGCAGGAAGTGAAGGGAAATCCCCTCAGAGGTTATAGATAGCAAAATATAAACCTGAAGGGGGTCTAATCAATAACTATACAAGATTTGGGCTAAATATATGCTTTAACTCAATGAATTTCTACTAGTGCAGCTATTAACAACTGCACCTTCTTTACCCTTAAGCATTACATCATCATTACACTGAAATGACAATACCCATGTGTAAAAAATACCAGAACTAGAATTTTCTCACAGAAAGTCGGGCTTATTACTCTTTGCTCTGCTCCATTCTGTATTGCACATAAAAAACAAGCTGGATATATCTACAATCAAATTGCATGCAAATAATCATCTACAAAAATAAACTGATTGCTTAATAAAATTGCATTACAGGTATTTATGTGAATGCTCCATCCACATTACCCTGCAAGCCCCAATAAAATGTAGAATTTCAGCACAGAGTGGAGGATGGTTGGTCATTATTGCAAATCCATTAAGACAATGGGGGAATCCAATACAGCAAAGTTTAACGCAGTTGTCATCAACCTTTGCTGTATTGGATTCTCTCACTGTCTTGATGGATTTGCAATAAAGATTAAACAGCTTTAACACAATACCGTATTGATGGTCAATTTTTACCGTATTGGACAGTGTGTGCGGCAGCAGCCCAGGTCCAGGTATTTTGTCTTATCCAGTAGCACGTATTGATAACACAGGTAGCAATATCACATTTGTTTATCTTGGAAGCTGTTTGGCGCCTAAGAGGAACTTATTCTGGTTATTAAAGAATACACTCAGTTTGATTGTGTGTACTATATTTGGTATACAGTACATTGCCTTCATTTTTATTATCCCTGAGTGTTTGTTTAACCACCGAAGTTAGTCAATAAATAGTGCTAGCATAACAATGTGCAAAGTGCACTAAGCCATAGCAACTGGATTTCAGTGTACTCTACATAGGTTAGAAAAATAATTCTGATTAGATAATATAGGTTACTGCACTTTGCATTACGAATTAATGAATACATTCCCGCATTACTGAATACATTCTGCATCACCACATAACTTCAAATAGCTCATATTTTGCCGACTGACCTTTCTTTTAATTCAAATGCTGTTCTATATTCCCTTTTGCACTTCTGTGTGCTTGAGTGTACGTTGAATTATAGATCTCACTACCTAGTAGATTACTTACCTTTTCCATTCATTTCCTGTTAATGTAGGGGAGACCTTTACTTTCATGTCCTCACCTATTAAACTATTTTTAAAAAAAGGGTCATCACTCATGATAAGGGCAAGGTTAAAATGTTAGGAGCTATCTCCAACCACACAGGAACAGATCAATACTGCATTTAGCAATGGACAATAAGCAAAGCCATACAATATCTATAAAATACTTATAATGACAGGTGCATTCCATGTAACTATATATATACTGTATAGAGAGAGAGGGAGGGAGAGCTGTGTACCATTAAATTGAATAATAATAAAGAAATGGAGAATGTTCATCTTGCAAAGTGAATGTTCATTCTTGAAACTGCATTCATAAATCATCCAATCATGTGGTTGGATAGACATATACAGCTTTTAGTTCACAAAGCTAAGGGATTGTTCAGTTTTCAAAACTAACATTCGTATATTTATTACTTTCAGACCATAACTTGTATATGTACATCGGCAGTACGGAAGTTGCAGGCATTAACCTATTTTCTTTTTTTTACTCTGCAGGCGACTCTCTTTTTGATAACAGCAATCTGAGCGGCTAATTAGCTGCTAAATCAACTTTATAAGCTGCAGGAAGAGTCATAACCTCCTCCCTCCTCTCTATGCTCCCTCTCCAGGCTCTCCCATCCCACCATGATCCCAGCAGTGAATTCGGCAGTTCCACTGGCTTACCAAAGAGCTGATCGAGGACCAGAATGTTCCCGATCATGTCTATGGTATACACCATTTTGGGTCTTGACTGTGTGTTTACCAGCCAAGCAAAAGCTTTCGATTGAACCGATTTGAGCTTGAAACAAAGCTTTCAAAGGCAGAGGAGAGATCTGGGGTCTAATAGACCTCAGATATCTCAGTAAAGAGTACCTATCACTGCCTGTTGCTATCACAAGGGAAGTTTACATTCCTTGTGATAGCAATAAAAGTGATAACAAAATTAAAAGAACAGTGTAAAAATAAGAAAAATAAATAAAATCATGAAAAAACTATTTTTTTAAAGCTACCTCATCCACTGTGCTCATTCACAAAGGCGACTACATATGTAGGTCATGCATGCATATATATACATATTTTACATTTAAATTTTATATATATAAATTTTAATTTTATATATATATAATTTTTTTTTTTGGGGGGGGGGGGTTCTAAGTAATTTTCTAGAAAAAGAATACAGATTTTTAATTGTAAACAAAATGTGTTAGTATTGGCCTGGTCAACCCTGAGGTCTCAAACAGTGGAGAAATTAAACATGTTCCTATATACATTATTGGCTGGTTCTCTGTTCTGGTTTCTCTGCAGCAGACTTAAGCTGTTGCCTTTGGAAAACCCGGAACACAAGACAGCTGTGCTGTTAACATTTTTTTCTGTGAAATCTTTCCTTCCTGCTATGTCAGTGCTGGCAGTGTGTTTCTAGGTATGACATGAATTTCTGGTAAAATAAAACAAGCATTTCTTGTGCAATTTATATGCAAGGGTTAATTTCTATGCATTACTGTCCAATTCATCTCTGTTTGAATGATATGGCTATTAGTTATCCAATCTTCCATGTTTTGTTTTAATATGTCTGATCAAGTCTTGTGTCACAGAATTTTCTCTGACTGGCAAAGAATTAGTGGCCCATTGAAAAGACTACTCTGCTAATCAGGACCCTTGTTTTACACAGTATTTGTTTTATATGTATACAAGGTAATAAAGAAAAGACAGTACAGGCCATGTTCAATCAAAACTCTGAGGTCAAGGAAAATGATAGCTGTGGAGGTTAAGGCCCCCCTATAAGGCAAAATAAATCCTACACAATATACAGGTCTTCCAGAGCTAAGGGCAGAAATATGATGATGGTTAGATGCAAAGAGGTCAGCAATAACACACCAGTCATTGTCACTACTATGCATCAAGCTTCTATGGAGAGGCTCTATAAACTAGAGAGCCTGCATGGAGTTCAATATAAATAGAAGGTATGGAAAAAGGAAAATAAAGCAATATGGAAACACAAGAAAGGACAGAGACCAGAGAAGAAGGGAGGAAGGAGGGATATGGAGAAAAAGGGGGGTTCTTGCTAAGGAGGGGCAGCCTCAGAGTCCCAGCAATTACCTTTCATTACAC
Source organism: Staurois parvus (assembly GCF_062004578.1). Classification (NCBI taxonomy): domain Eukaryota; kingdom Metazoa; phylum Chordata; class Amphibia; order Anura; family Ranidae; genus Staurois; species Staurois parvus. The sequence continues at coordinate 2,628,785 of NW_028318400.1, read as the reverse complement.
TATACACCTTAGCACCATATCCTGAGACAAAACAGTGTATCCACAATTAGAATACATGAGACTATAACAGTGCTGGTAACATCACCATCAGGAAAAAAAAAATTAAAACAAGAGAATTTATAAAATAGAAATTTTATTACAAAATATTGTTAAAAAACTACCGGGGTATACATCACATAAAAGCACTGTAGTGACAATAATCAGCTAAGCAACCCCTCAACACCTCTCCTGGATTCAAATATACAATCAATCACGTGTTGTGTCATATTCTTTGAATATCATCCTAAGACATAGCCATAATGGGAGGTGCTTGAATAACGATGCGTTTTGCCAGATGGGCTTCTTCAGGGGGTTCGAGGGGTGCTTCTGGATGTAGATAGTAAAAACAAAAAAACAGAATAATCTTTGTCACTTATGCTGGTGGAAAACCCAAAAAGTTCAGCTGCAGAGGTGGAGTGGCTCAGATGGAACAATGGGCAAATTAACACAACCAGCTATGGATCACTGGGGCAAAAAGATAGGGAGGCGATAATCATCACTTGCAGATAGTTAACAGGGGCATCCAAAAGAAATAGAATGCGTCACATGGTGGCTCATCACATAACCTGAATTTTCAAATAGGGACATTTGCTCAAAATGCCAACAATACAGCAGATGCCCGTCTGTATCTGTATATCCTGATGGTTTTTTAACAATACATTGTAATAAAATGTATATTTTATACATTCTTGTTTTGTTAACTCAGGCCTACCCTGGCATTTGCAAGTGATGGTTATTGCCTCCCCATCTTATTGCACCATGATCCACAGCTGGGTGTGTTAGGTTGGCCATTGTTCCATTTGAGCCACTCCACCTCTGCAGCCGCATCTTTTAGGGTTTCCACCAGCATAAGTGACACAAATCATTCTGGTTTTGTTTTTACTTTCTACATTCAGCAGCACCCTGCGAATCCCTAAAGAAGCCCACCTGGTGAAACGCATCGGGATACAAGCACCTCCCACTACGGCTATGTCTTAGGATAATATTCAAAGAATATGACATGACACATGTGATTGATTTAATATTTGTATCCATAGGAGGTGTTTAGGGATTCCTGAGCTGATTATTGATACTACTCTGCTTTTATGGGGTGTATACCCCAGTAGTTTTTTAACAATAGTTTGGAATAAAATGTATATGTTATAAATTTTCTTGCTTTGATTTTTTTTCTCTTGAAGGCGATGTTACTAACACAGTTAAAGTCCCCTTTTATTCTTCTCTTTGTGGAAACCTTGGAGGAAGACAATGTTTTCTCTCTGGACTGTTGAATGGGTTGATTTACTTCTGAATGTTTATCAAAGTTACTATCCAGTCAGCTTTATGAATACATTAAGCTAAGTTCGGGAAATAAAAAACTCAGGATTGGATTTTTTAAGTTATCATTACTTTATTTTCTTTATTGATTGAACATTTCCCATTGCTTTTGTAAATCAAGCCCACATGGTGGAGATTCCAAATAAGCACAATCCCAACACTGATCATCACTGCGGAACAGAGGGGCTTTCCTACATTATCACTGGATGTAGAATTCCCTATATGTTATTACTGAATAAAGCTAATAATATTTAGTGACTTTACATATTTAAACAGAAAAAACTAGTGTTTAGACACTGTGGGACACTATCAATCCGCTTTCTTGGCTATCTGACAAACTATTTCAACACACAGAAAAATTAGTGTTCTATAAAAATGAATTTTACATACATTCAAAAAATGAAAGAAAAGAACTTGGGAGAGTCAGGAAAAAAGGCATTTTAAATAGAAAACAAATATGGTTCCCCTACTGTGTACTTGAATTGAGACTACATGATGAAAGGTTACTCCTTTATTGCTTATAGTAACTTTTAAATACAAAATATTCAACCCGTTGTGGTGTATAAAATTATTCATTCAGGGATTTGTCATTGCTGAGATATCTCACAGTAGATTTCCTGGATTTGAACATCCACATTTCTAAACTATATTTTACTGTGATTGTATCAGAAGCTTTTATGTAAACATTGTCAGTGAATCTTACAATCCATATAATTTTAGAAAACATGTTTTTATTTTTTCATATAATGCAAGAGCTGTAAAAAAAAAAAAAAAAGAAAAGAACCTTTAGATTTTGCAAATGGTAGAATTAATTCTCTGCCTGTTTTTTTTATTAAATACAGCCCACACAAAAGTGACATTTTAATGAAATAGACTGTCATGGTAATAAAAACGGTTGTTCTGGTATAAAGTGCAGGCAGGAAGAGGTGCAAAGTGCAACTTCCCTTTGAAAGTAAACAGTCTATTTGCCTTTAGTAAATCAACCACTGAGCCTCTCCTAGTTTAGGAGCACAGAAATTTTTTTCTCTATGGGTAAATTCTTAGCAGTACTTTCTGTGCCCCAGTTGGGTGTTACAAAGTTTTGCTAAATACCCAATTTACAAAAATCTCCACTTTGTGCAAGTTTTCGCTTCTTATGCAGGTAAAATATATCCAGTTCAGCCAATAAACATCTTTTCTGCATGTTTATAATAAACATAAAAAAAGAAAAAAGGTGGAAGGTAGAAGGACTGCCCAAAAAAAGTAGAGTGGCGTTTCTAATAACTTTCAGTCCCTGCATGAGGCTCAGATTTCCCTACCTGATTTTAATTCACAGAAGGCTAAAGTAGCACTCAGTTCAGCAGCAGTCCTTGTGTATTCTTGTGTAATGCTGCTCATCATATTTATCTGTCCTTGACCCAACCCACTGAGACTACACTCCTTAGACCAGGGGTGTCAAAATGGCAGCCCTCCAGCCGTTTCCAAAATACAAATCCCATGAGGCATTGGAAGGCTGTCAGTTACAAGATTGTCTTCCAAAGGCAGAGGCATGATGGGATTTGTAGTTTCCCAAGAGCGGGAGGGCCACCAGTTTGACACCCCTGCCTTAGACGATAACCAGCTATTATATATGCAGCATAAAACACACTGAAACATTTCTGATGCACTCAGTAAAATGCTAATCCTAAGCATGGCAAAAAAATAGAAGAGACTTGACAAATTAGCGAATACAGTGTTAACCTCCCTAACAGTATTCCCGAGTGTAGCTCGGGGTAAAATTTCTATACCAACAGCGGTAACCCCGAGCTACACTCGGGCTTACCATGCGGCGCTGCATAGGGAGTCCCTGCAGCACTTACCTTGTCCTTCGCTCCCGCGATGTGTCCCCTGCAGCGTCCCCGGCCATCTCCTCCGGCTGATGCCGGCTCCTGTGTTCCGGTCCCTGTGACGTCGGGACGTACGGGCGCCGCCGGCAGCGGGAAATTAGAAAATTTTTAAAAAATGTCATTTTTTTCAAAATGATTTTACATAGTAAAACATTGCTGTTTCAACCCATTTCATATACATTTTGTCCCTAGTGCTCTGTCCTGTCCCCTGCCTGCATTTTGAATGTTCTTTCTGCCTGGAAACTTAGAAAAGTCCATGGCATCCAAAAAGCATCCCTTTTGGTCAAAATCGGTTTTAGACCAGCTAGAGAACAGCGATAGTAAATCAGAACCACTTGCAGAATTGAGTGATAATGATTCGTGGAGAAATTCGTCATCGGACGCTGAAAACTATTTTGCGACTTTGCTCAGCAATGTGCGAACTTGGCGCTATATTTCACACTTCAGTGTTTTTGGTTTGATTATATTATTGAATTAAATGTATTATTATTATTATATTATTATTTTTTATGATTATTTATTAAATTATAATTTATGATTTTGTGTTTCAAATTTTATCATACCCGGGATGTTTAATAGACTCTTGTTCGGACAGATTTCAGTGAGTTATTCCTAAATATTACAGCCTACAATAAAAAAAACTACATATTTCCATGCAAAATAATGCTACCGCTTTCAGCGCCAAAAATCTGAAATAATCATACCGCTAGGGAGGTTAAGCGGATAATGGGGAACCTCATCCGTACAACTGATTTTTCTTTTAGTTATCAGTTTTAATCAGGGTCAGAATTCCATCACTGGAGCCTGTAGGCACAAAATATTGAGCACCCAATGATATATCCATCCTTGCCTAACCTGGCTTAGGATATTGAACAGTATAGTAAATAAACTTTAACAAAATACAGTATCTATATTATTAATTGACAATGAAAAATTCATAACCAATGTCTATAGTAGTAAAAAAAGGCCTATTTGCCCCTACTGACAACAGACAAGGGCCTACTGTGCCCTAGTATTTAGCAAAGATATTTACCAACATCATTCATTTTTTCGTATCAAGTTTACATTATATTTTGTTCATATTTCCCATTCTTCACAATTTCATTGTCAACCTCTATCATTTAATTTTGTAAATCATTATGTTTTCCATGTAGCCTAATTTTCCATGCTTCATTCTAACAAAAACAATAAAACAGTTGTCAGGTAACGTGCTGTAATATTACTAAATTAAATTAAAAGAGTAGAATAATGAATATCAAGCAGTTAAATTAAAGAGTATTAATCAAATGATGGAAAGCATCTTTTCTTCAACAGGAGGCCCAGTATGGCTCTCTATAGAACAATTCACACATTTGCTATTCGTCGCCAATTGAAAAGGCCATACATGTTGCGCCAATTAAACCATGCAAGAGGTATAATTATGTGACAATGTAAATTACAGTTTCAGAATGCAATGAAAAATATAATAAATTATGTAATGAAAAGAGGGAATTTTATACCATTATGCTTAGATTAATGTGTGTCGTATTTTTAGTTTAAAAACAAAAAAGGTATCAATTTACTTCTAGTTTTTTGTATCTTCTTAGTGCAATAATATTTCTTTCTTCAGCCTTTTGCAAATCTACTAAATTTTCAGGTATATTCTCTGAAAAATAACATTTCCAGTGTGTGGTTTGGAAAGCATTTAAAGTGTTACTAAACTCACAACAGTAAAGTCAGTCTGTATATGCAGTAAAGCATGCTTGTTATACTCACTGTGGAACCTAAGGGGTTAATCCTCCACATTGTGTAAAAAGGCTGTTTGATCCTTTCGTCTCTGCCCCTCCTCTTGTTGAAATGACCACCTAATACAGACTGAATCTGTAGTCACATGCATATGCTCAGTTTGGTGTGTATTGCTGGAGAGGTTTTTTTTTTTTCTTGGGAGAGTGCATGTGATCAGCACAGGGCCAATCAGCACTGTTCAGACAGAGGTCAGGGGTTTTGCATCCTCCTAGAGCAGAAAGAAAACTCTTACAAGCTTTAACCAGTGCTCTGCTGAAGTCACAAGACTGCTCTAACTGCTGATGAGAAAAGGTATTTAGCAGTTTATATTTACTAAAATAATTGCATTTCCATGTTGTGTGTACTGTGGGAGACCAGATATAGTGAAGGCAGGGTCCTGGGTTTTAGTATCACTTTACAATTTTGCTAAATTTGCAATATGTGTCTACCCCCTTAAGGCCCGCTGGGTATTTTTGTGTTCCCTGTCTGTCCCAAGCCCACCTTTTGAAGCTCAACCCCTGCTAACACTACATTAAACTTTTGACCAGGAGGACCCCCTGGCCTGAAACCATAAATAGACAGTTTAGAGTGAACTAATGTTTTGGTTATAATGAAGTCAAAATGTAAAGAGTGCAAGCACAACAAATTATATTGGTATATGTGCATAGGATAAAAAACTAAACACTCTAAAAGATTCAACCAAGTGTTGTAACACAGTACCACTTTGATCAATCCTTAAATGTCCTGCAAATCAGAATTTGCAAAACAGCAGTCCCAGCTCTGAGATGTTTCTACCCAAGTGACCTAGAAGGAATGATCAAACTATCAAAATAACTCACACTTGGGTTCTCAGTCACTGGAGACTTTAACTCTGTAAATGGATTCTTTGGTTAGGGGCTTCAATTCCCTTTTTGTTTGTTTTGCTTACTTAACACAGAGGTGTCCAATCTTCTGTGCGCTCGATGGGGTCCTAGTTGGTGCACATAAAAGTTCAGATCTTTCCTGATACAAAAGCAAGATTTCCTCGAGATAGTGTAGACGTGGAGGAAAAGGAACTGCTTCTTTTAGTGATGTTGGGTTGTGATGATATCTCTTTAACTCAAAGAACAAAGTTTAGGATTAAACTGAGATTGTAGAAAGGGGCAGAAGTAGACGTCAGCAGGGTTTAATCCCTCATTAAAATGTGGTAAACTAGTGTGATGAGAAAGTTTCTTGGTGATTAGAACACACTGGAACTGAGAAACTAATGTAGTTTTATCTGCAGGGTGCATATATTGTAGCCAAGTCCTATGATTTAAGATGCTGATATTGCAATAATCAGTAGGCCACATGGCTGGATAGGCTGGACAGCCTAGGCCTTAGTGTGAGTAACTGTGGGACAAAGTGTGCTGAACTAAACTGAACTAAACTGAAAAGAAGGCAACTGTACCTAATACTGTCACTTGCAAGTGGTAATGATTTAAGTATAGGACTCTCTCACTCAGTATGTAGCTTCAGTAATATGGCAGATAGTCTCTTAGCAAGGGGCCCCCATGTTCTCTTGGTTCCATTGTTGGCAAAATGATCCCCCTGCCTACAGGATAGTCTGTTCTGCTTGTCAGCAATGCCAGCGGCCTGCAATTCATCCACACTCTCTGGGATCTGGTCCAGCCTGATCCTCTGGCATCCTGCACAGTCTTCTCTACACACAGCTGCTCTCTGACTCTCATCATCCACTTCCTGCCCTCTGTTTCCTGGGCTTCTGTATTGGTATGCCCCTCGCTCCTTTGCAGGCTCCTCTGGGAAATGTAGTCTGTTCATTTGTTATCTGAACAGCGAAGTCCTGCTACCTGCATAAAAAACCAACAAAGCTTTTTATCAACATAGTCTGCACAATTGAGCTGCAGAACACTGCCATCTTGTGTTCACTTAACATCCTGCAAGCAGTGTTACTGCAGGGTGTTACATGTGTTTGTCCTTGTCACCAGAAGGATTGGAAAAGACTAACTATTTGAGTACCTGGGGGCTCCACCAGTCCAAATGATGGTTTTAATAGTATGTTTGCAGCTTGTGCTGTGTGGAAGTTCCCAAGTCTACTTGAATACCAAGATGACGTAACCTTCTCCCATTTATGGGACACTAAACTCTGCACTAAAAAGAAAACACAAATATTTGGGTATCAGTATTAGGGCCATGCTAAAGACCTCTTTTAGCTTGTTAAAAGTGACTACCTTGCCAGGTCACCAAGAGGAAAATGTCCCTTGACAGCGAGATCTGTGAATGGGATGGCCAATGTCAGGGGCAGACTGGGCTGGAGGAGAGGGGAACAATTGCCCCCCAGGCTGCTCTTATGCCCTGTAAAAAAGCTGCTTTCATCGCAGACATTTTTTTTAAATATGGAAGGAGCAGGAGCAGACTGGCTTCCCTGTCTTCTTAGCAGTTTACATTGAGATCACACTCACTGCCTGCCCTGTCAAAATTATTGGTTGCTAGGACCGCCTAACATCCCAACAACCAATTATGTGCTTCTACAGGCCTCACATCAGAGGAGGAGGATGTAACCTTCTCCTGTTCAGGCTTGCTCTGCCTCCCTCAGTGAGGAATGGCAGCCCGCTATACTGGGACTTGTAGTGCCCTTTGTAGGGGAATGAGATATGGCAGCCTACTATGCTGACACTTGTAGTGCCCTAGACTGTGGGAGACTCCAAGTCCCAGCATAGCAGGCTACCATATCTCAGTTCCCCTCAGAGGGCACTACAAGTCCCAGCAAGGAGGGCTGCCATTCCTCAGTCCCTTACAGAGGGCACTACAAATCCCAGCATAGCGGGCTGCCATTCCTCAGTGAGGAATGACAGCCCGCTATGCCGTGACTTGAAGTGCCCTAGATTGTGGGGGACTAAGGAATGGCATTGTAAGGGCAACTATTAAAACCCTAATGTAAGGGAGATCTCTGCAGATGTTGATGTAAGGGGGAACTCTGGGAACCCTGATGTAAGGGGGATCTCTGTAGACTCTGATTTAAGGGGCACTCTTACAGAGTTCCCCTTTACACCAGATTCTACATCATTCTCCCTTACATCCCCAGCATTCCCAATTAAATCAGGGTTCTCAGAATTCCCCTTACACCAGATTTCCCAGAGTTCCCTCTTACATGAACGTCTTCAGATTTCCCCTTACAGTGTAAAGGGGAACTCTGTGGACTCTAATGTACAGGTGGCTCTGCAAACCTTGATTTAAGGGGGGCTTTGCAAACCTTGATTTAAGGTGGGGGGGGGCTCTAATGTAAAGAATAATTCTGTGGACTCTGATGTAGGGAGGGAATGCCAGGAAGAACTGTGGACTCTGATGTAAAGGGGAACTCTTATGTAAGGGGGGCATTCTGGTGTAAGGGGGGACACTAGGGACTCTGATGTAAGAAGGGACTCTGGGAAGTCTGAGGTTTAGGAAAATACTGGGGACTCTGATGTAAGGGGGAACTCTAATGTGAACAGAGGGTTTATCCTGACTGCATCATTTTATATGCTGTTTTGCAGATTACTTACTCCTGACCCCTGTACTCTATTCATTATGTTGTACATTACATAGTTCTGACCAAGGAGTTCATTGCCTCAACAGTTTCTGGTCTTAATGAAGTTCTTCTTTAAGGTAGGCTCACTCAAACAAATGATATCCTTTTTGTGTGCACAAAAGCATATGTAATGGAAGCATTTACAAGGACTGTGGTATATGTGTGCAGTGTACATAGCGACTAGGCACAGATTCTGTTTATTAATCCCACTGGCCACGCATACCATTCACCAAATTTATTTTTCCCCTCTCCCATCCCCCATCTTACTCCCCCCCCCACCTCTTTTCTCTCACCCCCTCCCCTCCATCTTCCCTCTCTCTATATAATTTAATTTGTTTTAACAAAAATTGTTTGCATTTTCATTTATTTATTTTCATCAAAGGCCCACCAAAATCCTCAGCACCAGGCCTGTGATGCTCTTATTTCAGCCCTGGGAGAAGGACGGGAAGATGGAGAGCGTGAGGGGGGCCAAGTCACTGCACCATAGTCATCTAGGTTGCACTTTCTCCTTGGGTCAAAAATTGCCAGTCAGCCCCTGGCCAATGTAAAGCTGTTTTGGTGGGCTGCATCCAATAACCAAATGATCCAAATCTTGACAAGATTTTGACAATTTTCCCAAAATTAAATCTGAAGGCTTTATAGTGAGTAAAGACACTGGTTTATCCAGTTCAACCTACTTTATATATGTACAGTATATATACTGTATATACACATTATATTGCCATATGTATTGGGACACCCCTCCAAATCATTGGATTCAGGTGTTCCAATCAACTCCATGGCCACAAGTGAATAAAATCAAGCACCTAGGCATGCATACTAATTCTACAAATATTTGTGAAAGAACAGGTCGTTTTCAGGAGCTCAGTGAATTCAAGCGTGGTACCGTGATTGCCACCTGTGCAATAAGTCCATCCGTGAAATTTCCTTGCTACTAATTATTCCACGGTCAGCTGTTAGTGGTATTATAACAAAATGGAAGCAACTGGGAACAACAGCAACTCAGCCACAAAGTGGTAGGCCACGTAAAATGACAGAACAGGGTCAGCGCATGCTGAAGCGAGCAGAAGTCTCCAACTGTCTGGACAGTCAATTGTTAAAGACCTCCAAACTTTGTGTGGTCTTCAGATTAGCACAACAACAGTGAATAGAGAGTTTCATGGAATAGGTTTCCATGGCCCAGCAGCTGCATCCAAGCCTTACATCACCAAGTGCAATGCAAGGAGTCCTGACCTCAACCCAATAGAACACGTTTGTGATGAATTAGAGCGGAGACTGCGAGCCAGGCCTTCTCATCCGACATCAGTGCCTGACCTCACAAATGCTCTTCTGGAAGAATTGTCAAACCTTCCCATAGACACACTCCTAAACCTTGTGGACAGCCTTCCCAGAAGAGTTGAAGCTGTTATAGCTGCAAAGGGTGGGCCAACTCAATATTGAACCCTACACACTAAGACTGGGATGCCATTAAAGTTCATGCGTGTGTAAAGGCAGGCATCCCAATACTGTTTGTGTGTAAGTGTGTGTTTATGTCGCTGCCAATTTCTGGTATCCCTGAACACTGTGTTCCCTGGGAAACAAATCCAATTTTTAAAAAATGTATCAACACTGCCTGCTAACACAGCTAACTCTGTACTATAGCTTCTATAAGTGAAACACTATCTATGAATAGAGGAAAGGCAGATGATTGAAAATGCTGCTTCCTCCATTTATAGGTTATGTTTAATTCCTAGAAATTGTAGTACAGATTCAATAAATGGAGGAACTGGACAGAAAGGGTAAACATAGTAGAGCATCCTTGATGAGTGCCTGTGACAGCTTCTCAGTTCCATTAAAATGTTTATAAATCTTTACATATACCCATTGAAGTGACTGGTTTCAGGTGATACACAGAGATGGAAAATTCTCCTATATAAGTTGAACTTGTTTATCTGCAGCAATTCCTCCTGTAGAACCTTCTACAACACACAGACCAAAGTGTTTTTTCTCAGCAGTAGAAAGCAGGGGGTGGGGAGGTAACATTACACACACTTCACAGCTAGAGCATAGAGCTCTACTGCAATATGATACTTGAGTATGATACCTGCAGTTTAGATCTATGATAATGATCTTTTGTTACCTGAGTGGAGGAAAAGGACACACCCCTGTACAAAGGCTCATAGGAAACAATACAGAGCTGAGGCTTTTAGTCATTTGCTGTGTAGGGGAGCAGCCGTCTCCCTGCAGGCTCTTGTGTCAGCTTAGAGTTCCATAAGTGACTCATGCAGATAGCACAGAGAGGAGAAATCAGAGAAGAACCAGATTCAGTGCTTTGGATTCAGACTAGTACATACTATAATGGGATATGCTGTGTTCATTTTCACATTCAGGTTTACAGCTACTTTAACCAACACCGCATAGGAAGATTATGGCTGTAGGGGGTGGCGGGATGTCAGAACACTGCTACTGAACTAGGAGAGAAGCACAAGGAACACATCAGTTGTCACCAAAACAGATGGAAAACCTTCCCAATAGGGAAACAGACAGCAATAAAAAAACCTGTCAGGGGTTTTATAACTTCCATACCCTGTCCAAAACAAAAAAGTTTAGGTTTAAATATCTCTTGAGCACAGAGCTCAGTAACTCATGTTATCAACATGGTAAAAGAGGAATCGGAAGATGCAATTAACCACTCCGTTAACAAACAATGCTAGCTGAGTGCCATCTAATTATTATTTGCCACTAATGGTAGCATACAGTTTTCACTCAAAAGACCGATAATTCCTATTTAATTTAATTTCACACATTTGACACAGCGCAGGATAGAAAATAATTATCTGTAACACAGTTGTGGTTGGCTTCTAAGAAAGGTCAGGGAAATTATTGAAGCATCAAAAAATGTCCTGCCAGTTTATGTGAATCGATACATGGGCTGATCTATAATTTATGCAAAGAAGTTTATGCCTGTGACCCAAGATATTTTTTGCTTGCAGTACTCATATGTTTGGTATATTTATTTTCTACCTTTCAAACACATCATTATTAAGCCCCTATTTTAATACTTTTTTTTTTAGTTTTTGTAGAGAGGTATAGTTAAAGCCTATGTTGGGAACTTTTCAGCTCCTGTTAATACATAAGAACAGGATGTGGAGGAAAATCTTTTTAATGGGGACACAAAAGTTTCAGAAAGAGTGCCCTCTAACACTGTGGTCTCCAAAATCTGACCTGTGGGTCCTTTGCCTGCCTTTCTGGCCCTGAGGTAGATGTGCATGCTGGAAATTTTAATTTCAGCTAGTTTCTGATGTATTCACTCATTGAAGAATTTTGTTTCATTATATTCATTATGTTCACGCAATTTGTTTCAGAATTAATTCTGTATTTTTGGCATTTGTTGGTCCAGGTGGATTAAAACAATGTTGCCATGTATTAATTATATTACCGAATTGGACACAAAGGATTCAGTATTTTCAGATGCTAGTCTAACCCACCAAGAGAAATGGTATGAGCTGATTGGACAATATCGATTGGCATCATGGGCATCCAAAGTACTGAATGAAAATGAAACAAAATTCAGATCCATTTGTTATCCGAATCTGAATTATCAAACAAATGAAAAAATTAGATTAATTTTTCCATGGGCCCAAACTACTGCCGTGTTGTGACATCATCCGAATGAAAAGAATGAAACAAATGAATATGTTAATTTCATTATAACTTTTCAGATTCGTTGACATCCGTTACTATGTCCATTCGGAGATATGTATACATCTGAATCTCCAAAAACAACATGTTCGTCCAAATAAGGAATAGAAATGAAAGAGACGTCTAATATGAGGCACTATTCTTCTCACTGACATGACGCACTATTCCCCCTATTGATATAAGGCAGCATTCCTCCAACTGACACCAACAATGAGGTACTATTCATTCCACTGACATCAATGGTGTGGAATGAAGAACTATTCCTCCTACTGAAACCAACAGTGGGACATTTTTCCTTCCACTGACACCAATAATAGGGCACTATTCCTTCTTTTGATACCAACAATGGGGCATAATTCTTCCCACTGATATAAATGATTGAGCACTACTGCTTCAGCTTATATGAGCTACTATTTCTCCTCCTACTGACCACAAGCTCTATGTAACTTTTCTAACTCATGCTAGTCACCAAGCCTGAGACATCATCTACTCTCACTGATTCTGGGACATTTTCTACTCTCACTGGCCGAGGTTTGGCCCTCATAAAGTCTACAGGACAGTAAGCTGGCCTTTTGTTTAAAAAGTTTAAAGACTCCTTCTCTAGCACATTGTAACTATTGCTTCTGCATTTGGTTTTTAGGGAAATCCTAATGACTTCTTTATTCCACCCTTACTGTAGTGGCCTGGGGCCATGTGTAAGGCAGCCAACCCTGCAGTTTAGATCTATGATAATGATCTTTTGTTACCTGATAACAGTTTAACAACTGCCAACAGATCGAGCCCTTGAGCTTTCCATCCATGTATGAATTCCGATCCATGTATGAGCAGGCTGGTTGTACTGACGTTGATCTAACGATTGACTTCAGTATAACCATCCTTTTTTTTTTTTGTTCGATTACTGCTGGCAGCTATAGCTGCCAGCAGTGATCATGGTATTCTGATGGCTTGGAACACAATAGCTTCTTGGGAGGGATTCCCCCGTCAACACTGAATGTGGTAATGGGGGGAATTAAGCAATTTTCTTTCCTTCAAACTGTGGCTGAAAGAAAGAAAATTGGTTAATGTTTGGCTTGCCTTTGTGTACAGTGACATAATGCTGAGCTCAATTTTATTTTAAAGAGAAGATCTAATATTTTCTACATGTGAAAGAGATTAGATGAATGCATACGTTATCACAGTGTCTGAACACATAACATTTTATAGAGATAATAAAAAGCAAACATAATCTTTATCGAGAGCATACCCCTAAGCCTGGCCATAGATGTCTTGAATTTTAGACAACTCCTGCTGAATCACAGGTGACCCTGCAAGCACCACCCAGCTCAAAAGTTGATTTTAAATTGAATGACCTAGGTGAAAAAATATCTTTAGTTATTGCATTTTTATCAGATACTGTCACTTTTCAGAAGAGTCAGAATAACATGTGTAGTAAAGATAATTACTCTTGTCAATTTTAAGTAAAAGTAACAGCATACACAGTGAAATACCCGTAGCTATTAGCAGGTCTGCTTTCAGAAATAATCCAATGCCTCCAATCTGAGGAGACTATTGAATCCCTAGTAAGCAAGAACAACTATCAAACAGGTATGTTCACTGTGGGTCCTCAAAAAAAGACAACAAAGATTAAATGTGAAGTGAAGAGAGCTCTCATTTATAATTGATCAATATTCCCTTAAGAATACTATAAATAGTCTTCTCTGCGCTTGTTGGGGCCCAGTTGGAATGAAGTTGAATTATGGTGTAAATATTAGTTCCTCAAAATGGTAACACAGAAATAGTGAGGAAGATAAGAAGGATTTAACACGTTTCCTTGTGCTGGTAGTGAATTAGTGTAGAGTTCCCTTCAAGGCACTAGATAAAAGGCAGACTTGAAGCAGTGAAAGGTAGTAATTGGCATAAATGTCTTTGGGCAAGGATAACTTTCTCTGGATCTCAAAGGCCGAGGGCAACAGCAGTAAGTATCCTGCTCCATTCTGGAAAAGGGAGCTTGTTGTTTCAGTTGGCACTGCTATATTCTGACATATAATTGTATGTCCTGTGGTCAGCTTGTATAATGAGACTGTGATACAGAAGTTTCCCAACAGGAGTGGCTGGGAGACCTAGGCCGCAACTTGAGGCAACTATATGTAATGTTCACAACTATATGCAAGTGGATAGCTGGGGCGATGAAACTGTCAGTGTTCACTCGATTAGTGGATACTTGGAACTCTCTCGCCTGATCAATATGGCTCAGCAGCTTGTAGCGGTCTGGCTCTTCCGGCAGATGAGGGCCCCACACAGACCCTCTGGTTCCAATTTGGTGTCCTGACTGGGCTCCTGCTAACAGATAGGCTCGCTGAACAACATGGCAGGGCGAGAAGTGGCCCTGCTACAGAACCTGTGGCTGCAGGAGGTACCTCACTCTGGATCGATCACTGAAGGGCGAAGGGGAGTTTCATTTGTAAAAATGCACATATAGGAACCCATAATACAGTGGAGGTCATTGGGTCAATTCCCTTTTCTCCTACAGTGGATGGATACATCCTTGGGAAGGATTTCTATACAAGGCCTGTTTACTTCTTGCTTCTGTTGAGTGCATAGTGGTGGAGGATTGTCACAGAAGTCACTTTATATCGTTGGTCACTATTGTTTCACACAGTATGGTTGGGTGCTTCTATTGCTGGTCATTAATGATACACACAGTATTGTTAGACACTGCAATATTGGACTTTATGACAGTGAATAATATTCACATATTTGTTGTTTGGTTTTTGTTCATTTATCAGTGCTGCAAATTTATTTATATGTTAATGTAGTGGAGGTAGAGGGTTTGCCACATTGTGCTAGCTACTCATTCATTCATTTGCGATCACTATATATTTTTTACACTTTTCAATATTTATATGCCCCCGCCATACACTATCTCTCCTGGCAAATGCAGTCCAAGAATATCCTGCTCACAATTCAAGTCCTGCTGTTCAGGATACAAGTTCCAGAGGGCTGTTCTGCCAATGTGAATGACCCTGAATGGCAGGCCACCACCACCTAATCTTCATTTTAAAGTACTGCATCTAACACCATTTCAATGGGTTACACATTAATTGCAGGATTTTGTTTCTTCATATTCGTTATGTTGAACCAATTTGTTTTCGGGATTAATTTCATATCTTCGGCATTCATTTCGTATATTCGTTGGTCCAGGTAGATTTGAAAAATGTTGCAGTTTTTCCAGAAGATTGATACTGTATATATTCGATATATTAACCACTTGCCTACCAGGCACTTATACCCCCTTCCTTACCAGGCCAATTTTCAGCTTTCAGCGCTGCCGCACTTTGATTGACAATTGCGCGGTCATGCAACATTGTACCCATATGAAATTTTGATCATTTTTTTCTCACAAATAGAGCTTTCTTTTGGTGGTATTTAATTGCCACTGGGCACTTTACTTTTTGCGCTATAAATTAAAAAAAGTGCAAAAAATTTGAAAAAAAAAAAAAAGTTTATTTGTTTCTTTTATAAAATTTTTCAAACAGGTATTTTTTCTCCTTCACTGATTTGCGTTGATGAGGCGGCACTGATGGGCACTGATAGGCGGCACTGATGGGCACTGATAGGCAGCACTAAATGGCACTGATAGGCAGTACTAATGAGGTGGCACGGATAGGCGGCACTGATAGACAGCACTAATTAGGGGTCACGGATAGGCGGCACTGATATGCAGCACTGATAGGCGGCACTGATAGGTGACACTGATGATGGGTACTGATAGACGGCACTGACTGGCATCACTTCTGGGCACTGAATGGCGGCACTGACTGGCACAACCCCTGGGCACTGACTGGTGGCACTGACTGGCAGCACTGCTGGGCTGCACTGGTGGGTGGCACTGGTGGGCAGCACTGGTGGGTGGGCACAGGTGGGTGGCACTGGTGGGCACAGGTGGGTGGCACTGGTGGGCACAGGTGGGTAGCACTGCTGGGCACATGTAGGTGGCACTTCTGGGCACAGGTAGGTGGCACTGCAGAGTGGCACAGGTGGGTGCACTGCTGGGCACAGGTGGGGGCACTGCTGGGCACAGGTGGGGGCACTGCTGGGAACAGGTGGGCGGGGCTAGTGGGCGCACTGCTGGGCGGAACTTGCGGGTGTCACTGCTGGGCACCGATCATCACGGCACTGATCATCAGTGCCCTGATGATCGGTGCCGATCCCCGCTCTGACAACTGCCGGTTCTCGGCAGTACTTTCCTCACGATCTGACAGCGTGAGGAAAGTGCAGCCGAGAACCGGCACTTGCATTTCCCTGTGATCAGCGTGTCATTAGACACCGCTGATCACGTGGTAAAAGGCCGGTGGGATCGGCCTTTCACCACATCACGTGATCAGCTGTGTCCGTAGGACACAGCGATCACGGAGATCGCCGGGTGCGCGCCCCCTGGGGCGCGCAGGAGAGCGCGTTCTGGGAGGACGTCATATGACGTCCACTCAGAACTGGCCGGCCGCGGTGAAGCCGTCATTCGGCTATGCGCGGTCGGCAAGACCGGTGCATTCTAATTGCACGGACTTGATATTTTAGGATGCTAGTCCAACTCACCAAGAGAAATGGTATGAGCTGATTGGACAATATCGACTGTCATCATGTGCATCTGAATTAACAAATGGAATGAAATTCGGATCTATTTGGTTTTTGAATCTGAATAATTGAACAAATTTGCAAATTGAATTCATTTCCCCATGGACCCAAACTACTATTGCCTCATGCAAATGAAACAATTGCATTTGTTCATTTCCTTAACTTTTTTTTGATTCGTTGACATTCGTATACATTCAAATCTCTGAAAATTACATTTTCTTCCGCAGAATGAAGCGAAACGCACAGGTCAAATGGAGAATCCTGTTTAGCTTGGATGAGGGATTGGCTGATTTCCTGACACTCAGGCTACAGGCTTGACGAGAGACAATAGAGCCTTGTTTGGCTAGCTTAAATCTAACATTTACCTTTAACCTAGACTTATCCCTAAACTCATCCTAGCAACCCTAAAAGTATAATGTAAGCATTGCAGGTACCCGAATTTGGGCTAATATCACTCACCTGTAATTCCATATACAGAAGTCAAACTGGGAAAAAGTTAGGTAACACAAGGAGCAAGTTAGTTTTGCTGCAGTTCAAAAAGCGTGCTGATAGGAGACAGCAGAGTGATAGAGATGAGCTCATCAATGCACTGCCTCTAGTTTTACTGGCAAGTCACAGGCTGGAGGAGGGACAATCTCTGTATATGTTACTTAACTGCAGCAGAAAAAAAATCAGATCCTTTTCCAGACACAACTGTGCTGTCTGACAGAGCTGTGTTTAATCTCAGGTATAGATGGACATTCTTTTTTCAGGTACAGCAGTTCCCATATGTGTATTTTATCTACAGTATGTAGTTGTTTGCCTGTAGTCCAGCATTCAATTGTAAATGGAAACTTTTTTGTGTATAGCTAAGAGGACCTTTACTAATATGTCAGGAATAACACTGAAAAACTAGAAAGCAACAAGCTAAATCCTTTGCCTCTAAAATTCCAATACTAAGATTATTTTTCTAAAAGTTATTGATCTGATATCACTAAACTAACAAAAGTTAGATATTTCAACTTTGTTTCTTACTGGTCTGGAATTGGACTAGTTGCTACAAGATCCAGAACAGCTGAGGAAGGATGTAGTTTATTGCCTGTTAAAATATTACACTTATGGTGCTATATACAGGCAGATTGTTCAAGAACTTTCTATAAACCAATATAACTGAAAATTAAACATGATGGAATTAGCAGATGCCTGTTAAAAATATTTAGGCAAACTGGAAGATTGTAATCTGCATACATTTATTTGAGATAATTATTATCACCGCATGTCACTGTGTGCTGGTTCCCTGCACAGGATAAGTACACATTCATAATAACTAGATAATAATAATAATAATAATAAAAAACATATTAACTGCTTCCGCACTGCCCTATAGCAGAAATACTGCTACAGGGCAGCACAGGTACGCAAAATCACGTAAATATACGTGATTTTGCAGTCCCGGGTAGGGGACGAGTGCCCTACCCATGCCACCATTCGCAGCCTCGACTGTCAATCACCAGGTCCCGGATGGTGATTACTCGCCGGCACCCGGTGATTGCCGAGTATCTTTGACAAGGGAGAGACCTGTGTATGAACAGAGATCTCTCCCCTGTGAGCTTCTGCACACTGCTTCCTATGGCTCTGCATAGCAGAGCCATATAAAGCAATGTGCTTACAGCGGAAAGCACTCACACAGCACACAGTTAACCCTTTAATTGCCACACATGTAAACCCCTTCCTGCCCAGTGTCATTAGTACAGTGTCAGCGCTTTTTATTAGCACTGATCACTGTATTGGTGTCACTGTCAGTGACACCAAGTAAGTTCCCCCCAGTGTCAGAATGCCATCACTATAAGTCGCTGATCGCCGCCATTGCTAGTAAAAAAAAAAAAATTTCAGTATCTATACCGCCATTTGTAAACGCTATAATGTTCAAGTAAACCAATTAATTTACATGTATTGGGTTTTTTTTTAGCAAAGACATATAGCAGAATACATTTTGGCCCAAATTTGACGAATTTAGATTTCTAAAAATTTTTTTACTGGACATGTTTAATGGCAAAAAGTCAAAAATATTGTTTTATTTCTCAAAATTGTCTGTCTTTTCTTGTTTATAGCACAAAAAATAAAACCGCACAGGCGATCAAATACCACCAAAAGAAAACTCTACTTGTGGGAAAAATAAGGCGTAAATTTCATTTGGGTGCAGCATTGCATAACCACGCAATTGTCAATTAAAATAATGCAGCGCTGTATCGCAAAAAATGGCCTGGTCAGGAAGGAGGGTAAATCCTCTGGAGGGAAAGTGGTTAAAAAATAATAACAATAAACCAATAATAATATTTATTTTATAGGTAAACAACAATAGTGTCGCTTTTTAGAAAGGGGACCCAGGCAAGGCATTATCCTGCAGTAAAATTAATTTAGCAATAATTAAAAGTCATAAGCTTGTGAGATTACAAAGCTTGTCTTAAATTAGTGTAGAAAAGCAACCCCTTAAAGCATTTCTAAAACCAAAGATAAAAATGTAATATATTGTAGCTTGCCAGTCTTTAGACGTGATGACTGCATTTGCTTTTGTTTTTTAGTTTTTTTCCTATATTTTCATTTGGTGATCCAGTGAGTAAGAGTAACTATCCATAGAGGAGCAACACCCTTAGACAGCAGCATTGTCAACCTGTGAAGAGGGTAGTGTGAGATGGACTTTTTTTGTTTCAATACATTTTATCGAGTAATACGTAACTTACAATCATTTGAGAAACCAATGCAAATATCATCCCAGATATAGAAGAAACAAGAATAAACAAGACCAGCATCCTTAAATACGTGCTCTAAGTGACAACAGTTCAACGGTATGCAGAAATTTGTTATGGATAGCAAAACCTGAAGAAGTTAGACAAAATAGCCCACAATCGTGCAACTCCAAAGTTGTGCGATTTCCATTGTGAATTTACATTGGGACTTTGATGCAACTTTGGATGGGTGCAACTTTGGCTGCTGTCTTTAGCATTGATAATATTAAGATGCAACATTCATGCAACTTTTGAGAGTTTACATTGCAATCTACGGCACTCAAGTTGCATGAAAGATGAATTAAAGTAGTGCAGGAACCTTTTTAAAGTCACTACAACTGTAAATCACATAGATTTGAATGAATTCCTTTGAAATACATGGGCTGCAACTTGTCATGCCACTTTATGTGTCCAAAGTCACAAGACAAGTCGCAAAAGTGTGCATGGAGCCTAACCTTGTATTCAAGTTTATTTGGATGCACGACATGTTCATTTGGGCACATCCTGCACCTTATGTGCACATATGTGCACACATATATTTAATAACATCTTTCTTTTCCCTTTGTGTTTTCTTTTCTTTTTGTTTTTTGGTGCTTTACTTTTGTTTTTTGATGCATCACTTTTTATATATTTTCTGCTGTTTTGATATATTCTGGTCTGAATATGTATGGGTTTTTTTTTGTACTTTATCCCAAGTGGACATGCATTTTTTGTATGCATTTTTTGTATATATTATTATTTAAATGTTGATTATTTACAAATGTGGCTATTTACTCACTTTCATCTGTGTTTGTGTATGTTATTTCATTTTTCATTTTACTTTTTATTTATCATTTTTTTCATAATTATTTTTACCCATTATTCTTTTTCTCTTCCTTTGTTTCTCTTTTTATTCCACTTTGCTTTCCTTTTTCTTTTCTTCCTTTTTTGTTGTTCTCTGAGATCACTGTTTTTGATACAATGGTTTTATATGTTTTGTTACAATGCATTAGTAGGTGTATCCTCAGGATTCAGGAGTGCTGATTAGGACAGGTGTTCTTTATTAACTAATGCCTATATAAGACAGTACTTTTGTTGTTTTCTTTGTTATGAATAAGCATGAGATCTTGTGACACGCGTTAACAGGTCCTGTATTCATGTCCTGGTGTTTTGTGTGTCGTATGGATCAATAATTATACACTATATTCATCAATCCTCCGCTGTGCGGCTGGTCCTTCTTTCTGTTAACCTTGTATTCAACAACATGTATCCATTCCATTAGGATAACAACACTTCAATGTACAGATACCAATGAAGAACTTGGTACATAGGACACAATTTGTTAAAGTGTGTACAACACAGAGCAGAAAGGATCTAAATCCTGTAAGGTGAAACTAGAAAAAAGATAAAAGGACATAAAAGACATAAAAGGGAAAGAAAAAAAGGGTGTTTAAAGGGAGCTGAAATTAAGTTTCAAGATAATAACAAATTAAAATAGACAGGATCACTAGATGATGAGACATCCAGAATGTACAGTTTGTTGCCTCACATTCACTAGATGCCAGATCACCCTGTAGTTAGCCTGTTATAATCTTTAGAGTATTGAAATAGAACCACATAGTCCAGGTTTTATGGAATTTCTACATTAACTCCTGTGCTATAGTTGATGTCTCCTTCATCCCATAGATATTATCTATGTGAGATGGACTTTTAGACTGGACTTCAAAAGGCTAGCATGTTATACATCTATTTTCTTGTTTTTTGTTCATAACAAGTTTTATTGGAACGTTGTCACTCGAAGGTTACATAGTATTGTCCTTGTACACTTCACAGTTAGGAAATAAACATGTCTGAAAAGACATTTATAACATGCTCTTCAAGGTACAGTATTGTAATTTACAGTATTACCAAAATGATGAATTAACAATTGTTGGAAAATATAAAGCTAAATAAAACAATACATTAAGTAATCTATATATCTTTTTAGATTTTGCTCATAAAGTAGCTTGTAAACCTTAACTGGAAGACATTGAGTTTGCTAAAGCACTATACTAGAATCAAAAATTATAAAAAAAAAAGTGTCCTCAAGATCAAAAAAAGATAAAAAATATTTTTTCCACTACAAGGGAGCTGTCGGTATACATACACATAGGGAAAAAAATGAAACATAAAAACCAACTTAAGCTCAGCCTCAATCTACAAGTATAATTATATATGAATGGCTCAACACACACGAATACCAAAATAGAAAACCTTTATTAAAAAAACTATGCTATACAAAAATCAACTGTCAAAAATAAACTATAATAAGTCAATAATTAAAAAACACTTCCCATAGTAGTTGCAGGAAGAAAATATAAAGCATCACCTCCCAATAAGGGGCACATATATGGAGTTGACCCAAATATTTATATATATGATTCTGTAAAGCATGAAACTATAATCATATAAGAGAACCTCCTTCCACTGCGGGGATTTATAAAGTTCATTCATTCAATGGCGAGGTATACATTCAAAGTTCTTTCTGGACTTTAAGTAAAATGTTGGATCCTCCCATTTGTAGCATATCCTGTCAATTATGTAATATAAAGTTATCCAACTATATGGTTTAATGGCCTAACAAGGGAGCCACCAGCTTGCTGAGATTGCTGGAAGACCCCAAGAGCAATTAGACTGTATATCTTTCCATCTAATTCTAGACTTTTCAAGCTGATGATAGAATCTTTATAGAAGATTTACTGCCATACAAATTTTGGACTGGAAAATAATTTGTATGGCAGTAAATCTTCTTACATAAGGAGTCTATCATCAGCATGATAAGTCTATAATTAGATGGAAAGAGATACAGTCCAATCGCTCTTGGGGTCTTCCTGCAATCTCAGCAAGCTGGTGGCTCCCTTGTTCGGCCGCTAAACCATATAGTTGGATAACTTTATATTACAATGATTGATAGGATATGCTACAAATGGGATCCAACATATTACTTAAAGTCCAACAAGGACTTTGAATGTATACCTAGCCATTGAATAAATGGACTTTATAAATCCCCACAGAGGAGGAAGTTTGCTTATGTAATATAGGTTCATACTTTAGAGAATCATCTATATAAATAATTGGGTCAAATCCACGTATGTGTATTTATTGGGAGGTGATGCTTTGTATTTTTTTTCCCGCAGCTGCTATGGGAACTGTTTTTAATTATTGACCAATTATATTTTATTTTGGGACAATTTTTTTTTGTATAGCATAGGTTTTTCAATAAAGGTTTCCTATTTTGGTAGCTGTGTGTGTTGAGCCATTCATATATAATTATACCTGTAGATTGAGGTTGAGCTTAAGTTTGGTTATTATGTATCCCTTTATTTTTCTCCTAAAGCATTGTATATCACTGTAAAACATTGCCATTTCATGTATAAAATAATGTTTTTGTAACTTTTTATTCTTTTTTTGTGTTCAGTGCTCCTGATCACTACCAGCTTCCTTCAGCCACTTTCCATCTACATATACTTGCTCCAACATCAGTTGCACATCATTTCCCAAGGTGGGCTTCCTGAAGGTGACAACAGTGGGACATGCCAGCACTATTTGTGTTGGCACAGCCACTTGTAGTCTCCAGCAAGGGTGCATGTGGCAGGGGGACAATACAAGAGCATAGTGAGTGAACGTTGTCATCCTATAACCGGAATTGCCTGGACATGGCAGGATCACCAGATATTATTTGAACTAAAGCTGCAATATAAAAAAAGAATGGAAATTACATTAGCATGTAAAATATGACTGGCTTTACATCTGCTTTAATGACATCCATATTAACCTCACACTAATGTAAAGTCAATAGAGATTTTATTCATTTGGCATGCCGTGATTCGTCATTGTTATACCTTTACCATGCCAATTTTTCTAGTAGTAACAGAAAACTGGCATTCATAGATTGCCGTTTAATAATATTGTTTAGTCCTTTCACACCAAAATACGTCAGGGATTTGTGTGGATCATGGTTTCTTTCTTTAAACTCAGCTCCTGAAATTGCTTTTCTTGAACTTGAGTGGCATAGTGCTGGAAGGGATTGAAAATACAGTACAAAGAGTGGTTCCATTAAGAAAGCTATTCAAGGTTTTGCTGTTATGAAAATAAGATATAGCCAACATTTAGCCCGAATTCTAAAATGAAAAGCTTTTAAAGTTAACCAAAAACAATTTATACTAGAAATTACAGTTCAGAATAAATTTAATCATTCTAGTGCTGGGTTTCATGACAGGGACTTTTAATAATCAAGACTGCTCCCCACAAAGACAGTTAAAACACGATATGTAGCAAAAAGCTGCACTGCTGAACTACGTATTAAGGGTAGCTTTACATCGCTGTGTTATATTAATATGTGGTAAAATAAGCATTTAACTGCGTGTTATCACATATGACAATTTTTGTGGTGTATTGCACACCTGCACTATTTTTTCAACACCCATGATGTGCACTGTGACAGTCTGCAATTCAAAAATTATTCAAGTATTTTGTTTTATTTTGTCAGTTGTAGTTTGTTGGCAGCTCATTCATTCATTTAGCACAACCCTTATTCATGTTGCAAATACAAAATGTAGACATGTGCATGCCAAGAATTTGTTTGCGTCATATTGATTACGGTGAACTGGATTTGATTTCCGTATTCATTGGTTCAAGTGATTCAAAAAATTTGCCATTTTTTTTAAAGATTGATATATATTTTGGGTGGTTTCGACATTCATATATCAAAATTATTCGGAAGGATTCAATATTTGTGGACGCAACAGGATAAGTAATGCAAAATTCGTCAGCCCCCGATTTTTTCAAACCTATGAATTGCATTAGACTGTGGAACTGAATTAACTGAAGGTGACAATTACAAGATTAATTTAATCACAAATTTACTTGAATCCAAATCCGAAATCATATTCATTTCCATGAGCCCAAACTACTATCACATCATGTGACATCACCGGAATAAAATTAATACATTCATTAATGTCCTTATAACTTTTTTCAGATTTGTTGACATTCGTTACTATGTCCATTTGGGGATTTGTATACATCCGAATCTCCGAAAATCTAATTTTCATCTGAAAATCGTTTTGCTACTATACAAAGCGCACATGACTAACAACAAGTTAACGTGTGCAGTAAGGTAGTGCAAAGATGCAGAAAAGTTTGAAAGGGTCCTTAAAGCCCAACTCCAACTGAAATTGTAAAAAGTAATTCCTGCAGTGGGGCTCCTCTCACTAAGTAGGGTAGTTGCTTGTTATGTCTAGCAGGTTTCATCAGAGGCTCCATCATTTACCTTGTTCCTCACGCCAGCCAGCTCTAGCACTCTCCTCCACCTGAAGCTACACACTGTGGGCTGAGCCTCAGCCTCATCACATAACATACAAGGACATTAACCCAGTATGGTACCCTGAGGTGGTCCAAACTGGAGCAGGCCATAGAGGACCAGTTGGAGAGAGCCTGTTGGAGCAGGGAGTAAGGTAAGTATTTACGCCTTTATCCTGTGCCCCTAAACCAAATGAGCTATTGACTCTTGCAGTGCAAGTGGCCCACTGCAAGGGTGAATTTTCTTTATCCTGGAATTAGGCTTTAAAATTTAAATCCTTACCTTTTTATTTTTAAATAGAATAGGTAAGGGTTATGACCCCCATCAGGTATATTTGCTGTCTGCTTCCTGTTGGGGATATTTCCCTTCACTTCCTGTCCTGGGGACCCAACCAGAAATAAGAGGAAAACTTTTCAAAGTGAACAGAATTATCATCTTGAAGCGTTGTCATAGGAACAGGTATTCCATTTGGGAGATTTGTCCCTACTTTTGATGACATCTAACTTATTTTAGATTTCCCATCAATTTCTGTCTCAGAGGCAGTGGTAAAAAGGACCAGCAGTGGTGAATCTCCCCAATGGGTAGATTCATATTGTTAAAAAATTCTGTTGTAAAAATAGACATTAATTGCCACGTGCCCCCATAAATAAAGACCATGGAGTTTCTAAGCAGTGCAAGGGACAGAGGGGGATGAGTCATTAGATAATAGAGATCCATCTGATGGATGGATATGAAAATACAATATATATATATATATATATATATATACACACACACACACACACATATATATGCAATATTTTTTACTGTTCTTATTGTTTGTTTGTTTTTGCATTTCATTTTTCTGTCCTGACCATAAGAAAGAGATACAGAGTTGCTGTTCTTTATATTTAAAGGAAATCTATAACAGTTTATGGGGCAGTTAACACAGGGCACAACACTGTAGTTTCACAGAGCACTATGGGTTTCCTAAAGAGAGAACACAGCAGTAGCGATTTTATTCTGACTGTCTTTGATTAAATGAAATGCTGTACAGAGCAGGGAAGGGGGAGGGGGGTCTATTGAAATTGCTCAGTCAACTGGGTATGGAATCTGAGCTTACGCTACTGAGCTGTGTGAACAACATGATTACTCAAAGCAGTTAAAGTGTCTCTGTCATTAAAAAAATGCTTGCCATTGCTCTCCTTGAAGTATGTTAGTTCCCTGGCTGTTGTGTAGATGCTGTAGCTTCAGTGCTTTCTGACCTGGAGCATGTATAGAGATAAGGAATTCTGAAACTGATTGTAGGGCTATGATTATAGGACTATGTATATAGTAGGACTATGTACTGTATATTATATTTAGTTAACTATTTTTAAGTGGGAACTCAGCTACCTATCAGCTCAGCAAAAAACAAAAAAGGGTAATCAAAAATATAAATGTATTTTTAATGCAATAAATACACATGTCCACAAAAACATCCATTGCTTCCTGAGAAGAAAGAGTAAGGGAAAATCTGCTAACGGTAAAATTAAATTTTTTATTTATTGAATAAAGTGCAATTGATGTTTTAGACAGTCTAGTGGTTTTTATTGGTTGTTAGATGCAATGATGATGGATGGTGTTACTGCACAAATGAGTGCTTAAATAAGTGTTTTTTTTTACTTCTTTATTTATTAGATTAAAAAAATAAAACTGTATATGTATATTTTTGATTACCCATTTGAGAGCGATGAACTCAAATACTTGCAAACCTTTTTTTCTTTTTTGTGTTTTTTATATCATCATGGTTTGAGTAAGCTTTCCTGCCCCAGGACCTGGATAGGCTGCTATTACGGGATGCATATGTTATTTAAATGTGTATCAAGATCACAGTAGGGGTCTTTAAGCCCAAGTTTAATAGACATTGTGATTAGAATAGACAGTGACCTCAAGCTACACAAGAGTAAAACAATTACACGTAGTCGTAAAGAATCAGTCTACCTAGATGGTAGATGTAAAAAGATAAGCTACCTGAAAATGTCTTTATTCTCTTAAAGGGTGTCTCAATCTGTCCATTGTTGTTGTTTTTTTTTTTCATTATTTAAAATTAAGGGGAACGCAAAATAAGGTGCTGGATCACCCAAAATGGATTGGTATATCTAAACATCACAAATAAACAAGAACAGAATCAAGAACTAATGCAGGGAAATCTCACTATTGGAATATCCAAGAAGCAATTGACTGATTCGGAGGCTCAAACTAAAACAAAAAGATCACTTCAGGGTGGACTAGCTCTTTAAAAAAGAGGTATACTTGCATCTTGAAATGGTTAAGTCAGAGCCCGCAGGACGCACAAGAATATACCCAGAAATATCAATTAGCAGAAACATTGCAGTCACAGAAAACATTTGGTAATATTGTTACTGAATGAGGTGTCTGTCTACAAGAGTCTAAATAGTTTTGGCAGCCAGGACTGCACAGATTTAAAGTATGCCTAAAGAAAAACTTTTTTATTATTTCTAGTTTTGGATAGAATGGTAAGGGGCTAGAGAACATCAAGTTTTTTTGTGCCTGTTAAGGATATTTATTTTCTGTTTATCCTGATGATGATTGTAACTGGAACTGAAAGTGTGGGAACATTGAAAAGTTTGCGTTGTAATGAGAACAGGAAAAGAAATGTGCTATCGAGAACTGCCAAAGAGGGCATTTGGAGAAATTTTCTTTCACTTTCTGTTGTGTCTACAGGACATGAAGAAAAGTGAAATGTCTCCAATGGAACACCACTGAAAAAAAGAAACTGACCCAATTCATGATATCTAATGTAACACTGTGAAAATGATTGGATTTATAATCAATGCTGCAAAACAAACCATAGCCCACAGGGATGAGGGTCCCCCATTTTGTCCCTTCTAAGCTGTCTCGTCTATCTCACTCACCCCCGCCCACACTTCTTAACCATTTGCCCTTCAGAGGATTTACCCCCCTTCCTGACCAGGCCATTTTTGGCGCTGCATTATTTTAACTGACAATTGCGGGGTCATGCAACGCTGCACCCAAATGAGATTTACGTCCTTTTTTTTCCCCACAAATAGAGCTTTCTTTCTGTGGTATTTGATCGCCTGTGCATTTTTAATTTTTTGTGCTATTAAAAAAAAAAAACAACAACTTTAAGAAAAAAACAATATTTTTTACTTTTTGTTATTAAACATGTCCAGTAAAAAAATTTAAAAAACTAAATTTCAGCAAATTTAGGCCAAAATGTATTCTTGTACATATCTTTGCTAAAAAAAAATCCTAATACGTGTAAATTAATTGGTTTACGTGAAAGTTATAGCGTTTACAAATGGCAGTGTATATATACTGTTTTTTAAATTTTTATTTTTACTAGTAATGGCAGCGATCAGCGACTTATAGTGGGACTGCAGCTGGCATTCTGACACGGGGGGGGGGAACTGACTTGGTGTCACGGACATCCCCAGTGACACCAATACAGTGATCAGTGCAAATAAAAAGCACTGACGCTGTACTAATGGCACTGGGCAGGAAGGGGTTAACATGTGGGGCGATCAAAGGGTTAACTGTGTGCCATTTTACATAGTGTGCTTCACTGTAAGCACACTGCTTTGTATGGCTGTGCTATGCACAGCCATGCAAAGCAGTGTGCAAGAGCTGACAGGGGAGAGAACTGTACTGTTTACAAACAGTTCTCCCCCCGTCGGAGATGCTCGACAATCACCGGGTGCCAGGAAGTAATCACCAGCCAGGAAACGGTGTTTGACAGCTGAGGTCGCGAATAGCGGCATGGGTAGGGCACTCGCACGCCCCCCCTACCTGCAACTGCAAAATCATGTATATATATGTGATTTTGCGTACCCGTTCCACCCTGTAGCAGTACTTCCGCTATATGGCGGTTGGGAAGCAGTTAAAGATCCAGTAGATCTTTAGACTTGCTATTATGCCTGTCTGTCCTCTTCTCCCCTTTTACTTTAAGCCGCTATAGGTAATGCAAATACAGAACATTACCGTAATGTCACCAAAGCCCTACTAAAGCTATCTCTATATTAAATCTAATAAATTTTACTAAAACAAAGATCAATATATAGTTTAGCTTTCAATTAGCATTACTGAATATTCTACTTAATATTGTTAATTCCAAACCTATTTATAAAGAAAAATGTTGTATTGGATACCATGACCACGTAATACTGTACTCCTAAACGTAAAGGAATAGTAGGGCTCTTTTGGCCTGTATGTCACAGGGGAGAACTTTATTCTGCACTTCTGTGACCTGTATGAATATAAATGTTTTTTTTTTTTCAAAACTCGAACTTCTCTTTTAATAAGTATATGAATGGTTTATTCTGTATTTTCAGAAAAAAATGGAATTTAACCACTCTATACAAAATGAAAAAAGTAAAGTTCTGACTTTAGATATAGTTTGAGCAATGTTTTTAATAAAGGCAGTAAAGAGCAGAATTGTACATGATCAATTTGTTTTTGTGAATTATGCTACCACAGGTATTAGGCAGCAGTCTGAAGATACAGATGATATCCAGTCTAATGTTCATTATCTCAGAAAGTTCATGGAAAGATAACTCGTGTGAAAGATCTTTTGTATATTCAATACTACTGTGGAAAAGAACAGACAGTGCAGAAAGTGTGCTGCTAGCACTAAGACAGATGAATCCAATAACCTGTAACCAGATAAACAAAATAAGCCAGTGCACAAAAATCAAGCCTGTATAAGCATTCAATATTTATTTGGTTTAGGGAAGTAAAAGAAAACCATTGGAAAAATATAATATTTTTATATATGTGAATATGTCACCATTTGTCATTAATTTGGATTAAAGCAATGACCAATAATAAAATAAAAACATAAATACTGTATGCATGTGGCATAAAAAATAAAGAGATGCAGCTAAGAAAAAAAAAAATCACAAAAACTGCAGAAAGCAGAGAAGAGGGCAGACCATTCACTCAGACTCCTAAGACTAACATGCTCCTGGGGGTCACCCTCTTTTTCTTGGAGGTAGGGCGTGGTCAATTAGGAATGGATTAGGGTGTGGCTGGATAACATTGGCATGATCTGGCTATTGTGCAATATGTATACAATGATTTAATGTTTTAACACTAAATAAGAGCTAGTTGTAATTATGGACCTTAAAAGGAAAAAATACAGCAAATACAATAATAATATGATAACATAAGCAATTGCAGCACAAGCTTTATTGTATTTTTAGCGCTCACCCCCTCAAGGGCTGAGTTTTTTTTGGTCCCCCAAAGCCCTGCATGGCCAGGCAACATGCATTTTCCACATTTCACACAGAGTCAGTAGAACAGTCCTTGAGCTTGCTTTATTTTTGTTTTGATTAGGGCTCATGTACACTGCAGTACAACTGTCTATTTAGAGAGCACTGATGTCCCCTTTGGTGTACCTCCTCAGACCCCAGAGGAATCCTTCCTCTTTCACCCAGCTGTCCTGGGCAAGGGATTCCAAGATCTGCAATTAAGTAGTCCCGGATGAGAACTAGTTGGGTATTGCACCTTACCACCCTCACCCTTCTGTGGTCCAGGGAGTGTAGAAGTACTCACACTCTCCTGTCATGTAGCTTGGTGGGTTGCAGCTGCTTTTAGGCCTTATGCTGGGCTAGCTCCATTCCTGCTGACAGGATATCCTCCCTAGGAGACAGTGGTACAGTGGAGATCCTTCCATCCAGCATCAGCCTGTAGGTAGGCTCCCCTACTGGGGCCCCCTCCCAGGCTTCACACTCAAGCACCTTCTTTCAGTCCATTTTCAACATGGACACAACAACTTCCCTGCTGCACAGGCTCTGCTACACTTAAGGGTTGTTCTCAGCCACCATGCCTCCTGCCTGGGGACTGACCAAGTTCCTCTAAACAAGCAAATCTAGGCTTCCTCCCCTCCTCTGCCCCTCTTCTAGAAAGTCCTTCAAGTTTCTAGAAGGGTGGGAAGGCTCCAGAAACCTTGACCTGTAGAGCCCCCCAACCTGTACTGAGGTGACCTCTCTACCTCACTCCTAGGCTGACTCATCCCAAGCTTCCAACAAGCCTCTGACTCACAAAAATCCTATCTAGCTAAAATAGAGTGTGATACATATTTTAAAGTGGAACTAAATGTACAAAATAAAAAAATTACAAACAAGCAGGCATTTTATTGCAGAAGAGACAATAATGAAGCAGTTTCTCCCATTCAGAATCAGTATCCAAAGGACATAGTGGAACAAACAGTCTTTTCTTCAGAGCAGATACAAGTAAGAATCTGCACCAAAATTTGTTAAAATCCCTGCAATCCCAGAACAGTCTGTAGAGAAGAACCCTGATCTGCTATGTATAGCAAGGCTTTCTGCAATGATGTGTTGAGATTACATGAATAATGTGGTGACGAGCATTTCTCCCAGGTGTTGTGAAACTGAGGTGTGGCCAAATAATATTCTTTCAGTGACCGGTTCAGAGACAGAACATACTTCCCCAGCTGTATGTATGGTGTTGATTCTGCATCACCTTTACCAGTGCATCTCCAGGTGTTGGGACACCCCTGTCTTGTTGAATGAAGTTGCAGCATCTGGAAGCTTCAAGTTGGAAAAGTTTTGTTCTACATCAAAAAGGATGCCTCCCACAAAGACCAGAATGGGGGATGCAGGGGGGCACATTCCCAGGGTGCAGTGTTGTAATGTAGGGGAGCACCATGCGGTGAGCTGTGCTTTCCTCATTACATGGCTGAGAACACACATCAGGGAGGTCCCATGACATGACAAACCTGATTGGCAGACCTGGAGTGGGAATCTAGCTACATAACATGATCAGGCTTGCACAGAAAGGGGGGCGGGAAGATCAGTTTGCCATCCTTACCCTGGGCACTGTATGACCTTGTCCCAGCACTGCTATACGATATGCACCAAAACAAATATTTTTGATGGCACAATGGTTTAAAAAATAGCATGTCTCCTTCTTGCAAAATGAGCAGTAAAGTGTCCTCAGTACCTAACTTTCATTCTGGTCTTGAGTGGTAATGATGTTTACCGATGTGTACCCAATAATTGTCATATGAGCTGTATCCATACAACCAATTTATTTGTCCTGGGACTTCATATGAGCTGTGATGTCATTTCTGAAGCCACAGGAAGTGAGAGAGAGAATACATGAGTAGGGCCAGATTTAGACCTTGGGGGGGCCCGGGGCACTTCAAGTTTGGGGGCCCCTCACATACAGAGCTGGTTTACATTCTCAATGACAGTCACACATTTTTCAAAATGCATAACACAACGTCATTCTAAAGTCATGTGTGCACACACACAAAGTCATAGGAGACCTTCCTTAAATGCATAAGCGCTCTAGGTGTGGTTTGCTTCAGCTGCCAAAATTTGTTTTTAAAAATGATACAAGATACCAGCCCAGAGTAAAACATGTACAGATGATGGTTGGCAAAAATTTACTTCCCAGGATACATTTAGAGCGATACTAAAGGCTTACATTTTTTTTTTCTTAAATAACATATGTCTAAACTTACCTGCTGTGTGCAATGGTTTTGTACAGAGCAGCCTGGATCCTCCTATTTTCATGCATAGAATGCATGAAGGTAAAAAACCTTGAGGCTTTGCAAATTCTGTAAAAAAAAGTCATTTTTATGATATATTTTACATTATTTTATTATTATAAATTTGTTATGATATTATATATTTTTTATTGTTTTATATTCTTTTTGTCCCCTTCTGTCAGAGGGCCCAGGGCAATTGTCCCTTTTGCCCTCCTACATATCCGGCATCGTACATGAGGCAGAACTGTGGCACATAATCTGCAGCACAGCAGTCTGTAAATCAGCCTTTCACCACATTTTAACATGGAGGAACCCTTAAACTTTCTGGTCTCAAGGAACCCCTGCTAAAAACTACTAGATCTACAGTTTACAGTACCTTAGTGTGATGGTCACTGGTAACAATGCTCCTTACATTTGTGGTCTTTGGGAAGAATCCCCCACTTACAGATAATGTAAAAGTTCACTGTTGTCAATGGTTATTTATCTGAGAGGCATACATTGCTTATTACTCAAGGAACCCTTAGCAACCTCTGGAGGAACCCTGGTTGAGGAAGGCTGCTCTAAATTTGACTGACACCATCATACTATATGAAGCCCACGTATAGGGTGAGTGGACCACAGGAAAATGCATATTGCTTTATAAACCTATTGTCGGGTTATAACATTCTTGTAAAAGGTTTTCAGTTGTATACTTAGCCGCCTGGCTGGCATTGCCCATTAATTTTGTAGGAAAATGTGAAATATAGAATACTTCATTTATATTCTCAATTTCTTTTTGCTGTTGAATACATTTATTGAGACTTCCCATAAATAGAAATTTTCTAGTCATTTAGGCAAGTGCGAAGAGACAAATGTTGATGTGAAAAATGATGAAAAGGAATAATATGATATAATAATACTTTATAAGCTTTTCATTTGTTTTAAAAAAAATCCAATTACTATATCTCCCCTAATATGATTTGTATGGCATGTATCATCTGTTAAACAAGTGAGGATAATGATGATAATGGGACAATTTATAATCCTCAGCATCTGCCTAGCACAGACAAGCCCAACAATATAGATAGTCTTTAATATTAAATCACACAGTCCAAAATGGTTTTCCTTTGTTAAAAAAGTAATTATAATGCCAGTCCATTATGTACTATCACATGCTTTCTTCTTTGGAGATACAACAAAACTGATATTTCAGGAAGATGAACACTTGTCACACTGTGAGCAGTAATAATAGATTTCATTAAAGTTATTTGGGTTTTTGCGCATCTCAGATTTTCTGTATGACTGAGTTTAATAAACTGCCGGTTTTATTAGCAACAAAGTATAGGAGCTGTTTTAGTCTTGTGAAAAGTAATATTTGCGTTCTCTCTGCTGTTACTAATGTATTTCAGCTGGTAATATCCCAGAAGAATCGGTGCTTCCAGCTGCAGTATAAATTGCCCGGTAGGATATAACCATAGAGGGTGCAGAAGTTTCAGATTGGCATGTTAGGACTTCGCTACTCCCATGTTTTTCTCACATACTGCACATTATGAATGGTATTTCACATCTACTACATGCTCATCCCAATGGTCAAGCTTGCCAAAAGATGCTCACAGGCTATTGCCTAAGCAAGCTGGTTAAATGAAGCCTCTACAGAGAAAATGCAAAGGCTGCCATTGCTGAAATCTATCAAAAATGCTAGTTGTTTAGTAATTATACTAATCCAAATGCTTCAATACATTCTGAGTCATTGGCCCATAACAATCATATTCTGCAGATCAGTTGTATATTGCTTTTGTTTGTGGTTTGTTTCAAAGCAGTGATTCGGAAAGTATAGAGGTGAGGAACATCAAGGTAACTAGAATTTTTAGAAAGAGGTCACCAAAGATAGTGATTAAATGCCTTTCATTTTATAATTACTTTTAAAGTGTATGTCAAGGCAGAATAATTAAAAAAAACATATGCAGTACATTTCTTTTAAACATGCAAATTTCCCTATGTGTTATCCCTTTATAAACCCCGTCATTACAGAAAAATACTTGTTGATTTGCCAGAATTGTCCTCAGCTGCTAATTTCCTCTTGTGTAATGACACCACGTGCAATTTTATCTGGACTGAACCTGGTAAGCTTGATGTTAGCTCTGTCCGTTATTCTGTTGTTAAACTGCGGAATCTCAGTCTTTCTCCTTAAGGCACTAATTGTTCTGTGGTGCTAGATAAGACCTGGGAGGACTTTTTCAGAAAACCCAGGAAGTGAGTACAGAACAGATCTGAATTTCTGACAAGATCAACAGGTATTTTATGCACTTAAAGTAAAAATAAAGGTTAAATGTTAACATTTGTGGTAGAAGAGGGGATGGGGGGAATTCATACTAGGAGCTAGGAGAGGGGGAGGGGATTTGTGTTAGAAGAGGGTATTAGTGGAAAAAATTGTGCTTGGAGGGGGGATTGGGAGAGGTTGTGCTAGGAGGGGGGAAAATTGTGCTAAGAGGGGGGATTGGGATGGGTTGTGCTAGGAGGGGGGAAATTGTGCTAGGAAGGGGGATTGGGAGGGGTTGTGCTAAGAGGGGGGGATTTGAGTGGGGAGGAAGGATATGAGCTGGGAAGGGTAATTTGGAGGGGGTGGTGCTAGGAGGAGGGATTTAGGGGGATTTATTTTAGGGTGGAAAATTTGAGAGGAAAGAGGATGTGTGCTAGGAGGGGTGAAGTAGAACTACAGGTGAAGTTTTATTTTTTTGGGGGGCGGGTGTAAGTAGCTGGCCTAGGGCACAAAATAGTCTAGCACCAACCCTGGCTCTGGGTGAACATATAGAGAGAGGAAGCAGGGGGCACAATCTAATTGTAATATAAAATGTACTTATTGGAGTGAAAGACAATTGGCAACTTACACAAACAATTAAATTAGAGCTTCTGGTGGTAATCTTCAGCATAGCAGGGCACCTTGGTGCAAGCGAGCACACTAGATGGGCTGGTGGGTAACCTGTATTGCCAAGCAGACTAAGTGCAGTAAATTACAGGCAGGTACATGTAAATTAGCAACTCACATGGTACGTAAGAAATGGTACTTTAGTACTTTGTATATATCAACACAGTCAGCAGTTGGCTCTGGCATGTGGAGCATGAAGTCTCTTCTGTAAAACCTTGTTGTCCACAAGTAGGGCCAAAAACCGGATGTCATGGAGAAAACATGACATCCTTTGCTCTACCATTAGGTTTAAGTTTTACATCCAAGCACAGTTCACTAGATTTCTTACACAGTACACCACCACTCCCAACTCTCAAATTCAAAATTTGTTACTGTAAGTTCCAATGAGCCTTGTCATCCCACTGCTACATATATAAGTAGACCTGACACATGAGAAGAGGGTTTGGCTTGAGAAAGAGGCTTGGACAGCCTAGCAACATGTAGTCCTGCCCCCATGCTGTCAATTCCAGTCTAGCCTGCATCCCAAAGAAGTCCGGAGGCCATATTTTTGGTTTCTGCTTCCTCCATGACATCTGATTTTTGGCCCTATTTGTGGACATCAATGCTGCAAGTTTTACAAAACAGCCTCCGTGCTCAACATGCCACAGCCAGCTACATGTACTTAATACTGCCTTTAATTTACTGCACTTAGTCTGGTGCCCCCTGGTGTGTCTTCCTGGCTCTACAGGTTACCCACCAGCCCACCTAGTGTGTTCACTTGTATGTCTAAAATCTCTTAGATATTCTCACAATGTCCAAAATCTGATTTGTATCCTAGTGTAGACTTCTGAAAAAACCAGTGAGCCAATAGCGCAGGAAGGAAATGGCACCTTTAGGTTTCCATATTGTATTGAATTTTACAGAACATTACAATACTGCAGATTGAAAAGGAAAGGTAATTTTTAACCACTTTACGGCTAGCTCATTGTAGCTTTACTGCTACAGGGCAGCTGCTCTGTGCAGAATCACATATATATACTTGATTGTGCATTTCCGGGTAGGGGGCATGCACCCCCGCCTGGCTGTGCTGTAATTCCTCACACTGCATGCCATTTACCAGGTGGCGGCCGGTGATCAGCTCTGAGACTTATAGAACACAGCTCTGCCAGAGTAAACAACACAGATCTGTGTTCAGTGACAGGTGATCTAAATTGATTTTTTATTCCCTGAAAAGCAGGGATGCTTGACCCACCATTTCTAGTATAAAAATAAATACAAATTCCAGTATATATCATATACTTTGTAGAAGCTGAAACTTTTACACAAACATATCAATATACACTTACTGGGATTTTTTTCCCCAAAGACATGTAGCAGAATACATTTTGGTCAACATTTTATTGAGATTTCATTTTTGTTTTATGGGATATGTTTTATAGCAAAAAGGAAAAAATATTGTTTTTTTTCTTTTTTTCAAACTTGTTGGTCTTTCTATTGTATAATAAAAAATCCAGAGGTGATCAAATACCACCAAAAGAAAGCTCTATTTGTGTGAAAATTTGTTTTTATAAATTGCATTTGGGTACAGCTTTGCATGATTGCACAGTTGGCAGTTACTGTAAATGGCCTTATCATGAAAGGGGTAAAGCTTCCGCAGGGTGATGGTCAATAACATTATATTGCAATATGTCTTGTATAGCAATTGTATATGCTATATTATTTTTTTATCACCTGTATTTTTTTTCCCACAAAACTTTGAAGGTCCTAAACCATCCACGTTTAAAGCAACCACAGGCATTTCCAGGCAATTTCAGGTTTTTAGGAACATCTCAGGAGGCCTAGAACCTGAGGTAAACTGAAGTGTTAGGTTTAAATTTATTCTGTTTACTGCCGTGTAAATATTATTTAAACCCAAGAACAAAAATGTTATACTGTCACTGTTTACTAGTCTATATTTATGGCATTTCCTTTTGTTAGGCTTTTTGCTTTATTTTCACCTGGTGATCCTGCCAACAACTTCTTGTCTATGGAGGACAGAGTTGTCACCCTAAGCTGCTATACTGATTTGGATTGCTGATCCCCTGCCTCTCTCCTCATCTCCTCATCTCCATAACACAGGGAGATGGTGTCCTGTAGCCCACAGAGAGAACTGAGAATAACTGTAGGCAGAGACAAAGAGCACAGGAAGTTATCTGCTCACTAGATTTCTGATATGATCAAAAGATGTTTTTCTGAGCTCATTAAACACATTGAACAAAACACATTTTGCTGAAGCCTAGAGCCCCTGAGCAGCTGTTATGATCCGCCCGGCGGTGTCCCTAGCAGCCCACAGCGCAGAGTTCCTCAGGTCGCGGGGTCTAAGTCCCAATCTGCTATTCACCAGGGCCCCTGATGGTGGGGATGGACTTGGCGCAGACTGAGACCAGACTGAAACCAGGGGTTAATCAGGAGAAGTCAGCAGGGTGAGGTACAATGCAGAGGTTGGCAACGGAATAATCACAGGATCAGGAACAGAGCAGATAAGACCAAACGGCAATTTTGACATACCTCTGTTCTGTTTAAATAGCCCGCCCTGCGCTGTCATTGGTGCCAGGCGTGTGTCCGCGAGTGTGCATGCGCAGCCATCGGCGCAGCCGTGCTCATCCAGGTCCCGTCCCCCGCCGGCTAGAGCGTGTCGGTGTTCTGCGCATGCGCCGCCCGGCGTGATGCTGCAGAACACTCGCGCCCTGACAGCAGCTGTAAATCTTTAGGCTGTCAGCAGATCGGCTTCTACAAATTCAGCACAGTGCCAAATAATAGAGAACAACTGAGCATGAGCAGTGTATTGCCGAATTTTAGACAGTATAGATACCTTTTTTTTACATAGCTACAGTATACCTGCAAAAGGGGCCAGCATGAAGTGATCTAGCAGGACTTCATTTTCTCACTAAAGTTCCACTTTAACAAAGAAAATAAGAGAAGTTCATTGTTAGGGTTTACATACATTTTTAACTGCTGTCATCTACTTCCCAGTGGGATTTGTTGGCTCATGGCTTGTAATGACTGACAGCATATTCTGATGATGAGCTCTGATTTTTCATTTACTTGTCCTTGTGCATTGTTCTGGCTGGAGTAGTATTTACTGAATAGATGCTCTTTACTGATTAATGGACATCCGTTGTCTTTGTCAGATATTGACTGGCATTTAGTTGAAGCAGTGGCATGTTGTAGCTTTTGTGATAGAAGTATGGACAGAATAGATTTTACAGCTGTAAATATTGAAGCTAAATAATTATATTGTGTCTTTGATAAAAAAAAATAGGCTATAGCCTTTGATGGATGTTGCTATTAGGGTGGCTGTCCACTATACAACTGCTGTCAGCAAAATAGGTAACATTCTTTTCTAAAATCAGGCAGGGACAAAAAAATTGTGTCAATGGACAGATTCAAAATCTAGGTGTCTCAATGGATTTCAAGGACCGCCATATGCTGAAACCGGGGATTACCTCCAGTACACAAATTATAGGAGATCCATACTGGTTGAATTGAAATTATACAATGGTTTGTTAATTCTGGAACCAGCAATCAATTATTTCCATGAAGAATTAGACTTTCCTTTGTAAACATCGGATGGTAGATCATGTAGATCATGGGGGGGGGGGGGGGTGTATTGGGGTTAACAGTAAGATTGTAAGATTGTGAAACCTATCTGTTACTTTATCAGCTGAGGGTCTTATTAATGATACCTATTCCAAGGTCAGTTATAACACAAATAAAGTGCAGAATGGTACATTATAAACCCCATACTTACTGGGAAATTAACATAGTATGCAAAGCTCTTATTTATTCTGCTACAGTGAGCGGAGAGTGACGTGATTCATTTTCATTAGACACATTAATTATTATGCCTGATTGTGTTCTCTTAGAATAAATAAGGATAAGTGTTGTCTGAAGTGGAGCTAACTATTCCTTCGCCCACCTATGTTAAAGTTGTACGGCGTTCATTCTTCTACATAAACAAAAGCTTTGCTTACAATAAAGTGCTAAAAAAATAACTGAAGTCTTTAACAAAAATCAGTAATGTGTTCTCCGTAATGATTGTGGATTAATGAATTGCAAGGTACATTTCTGGTTGTTTAGATTTAGCTCCAACTCATGATACAGATAATTGAAAGTTTTATTAAATGTTTTAAATTAAAATGACAAGCATGTTATACTCACCTGATCTGTGCAGTGGTATTGCACAGAGTGGCCCCGAACCTCCTCTTCTGGGGTCCCCCGCAGGAACTCTTGGCTTCTCCTCTTCTGTGTCTGCCCCCCAGAAAGCACTATGGTGACAGACATGCAGGCTTGCTCCCGAACTGTAATACAATAATAATAAGTGTTGCTATTATATAAATCAGATAAAGTAATCAAAAATCATTCACAAAAATATTTTCAAAAGATAATGTATAAAAAAAGTCCTCAGCGAGTGAAAAGGGTATGAATCCCGTTGAAAAACAAATACAGTAATTTAAAACTAAATGTAAGGAAAATATTTGTCCGCAGTAAGTAAATTTAAGGTGTTAGTCCACTTCAGAAGAGAAACACTCTGCAACTTCTATCTTCCTCCATCAGTGTCACCTGCTACCACAGTGAGGATAAGATGCAGGCTTACTAGATTCAAAGACCCCCCCCCCCGCCCATTCAGAGTGGTCATAGTGCGCTCTAACTGCTCAACCTCAATGGCAACTCTCCATACCGATCCCAATACTGTTCACCAGTATCGCTCCTCTGATGTATGGTAAGCTCAGCACAAGTAAGTATATCCATGCAAAATAAGCAGATAAACCCTTCTAGTAATGTAAACAGCATACAACATTTTATGGGTATTTATTGGGCATAAAACCCTTAAAGACATAATCAGGCATGCGCATATCAGTGTATTCACCAACCCACCCGAAATATAAAAAAACCTATGCCTTTGTAAGCAGGTTGAAATGCTGGTTAGTGAGACAGATGCTGCTCAGCCAGGAGGGAAAACACAAATCCTTTTCCCGCACTTTCTGCTGGGCTCTGACTCTCTCCCTGTACTGTTAATAAAAGGTGGGAGAGCTCTGCCCAGACCAATAGAGTCTGCTGCATGGGAAAGAAGACACAAGATGTAGGAGAGTGTCCCTGTTCCTGATTTCAGAAAAACTACTACTTGCCTGTGTCCAGGAGCCTCCTGTGATGTAGGGGGATTGCTGAGACTTGCAGACCACCCTGAAGACACCACTTCTGGAGATCTCTCACTATAGACACTGCCATCATAGACTATTGCCTGTGCAGATACACTGGCACAATCACAAACCTGGGTTTGGGATTAGGAACATTCTTTATGAAATTAGTATACTGAGAGTTTTCAGTAAAGCTT
The DNA here is from genome assembly GCF_062004578.1 of Staurois parvus. Lineage (NCBI taxonomy): Eukaryota > Metazoa > Chordata > Amphibia > Anura > Ranidae > Staurois > Staurois parvus. The sequence continues at coordinate 2,588,102 of NW_028318400.1, read as the reverse complement.
TTGAAACTTTGTCCTTGCCTGGTCTGAAGCTACTAAACTGCTAGTAACCGGCACATTCTCCATTTAGTTTATATCATGGGTTGAGTTAAAGTACATTCGGATATGAAGACAGCAAGTGGTTACCAAGGGTAATGGAGGTTTAACAGTCAATACAAGCAGCCTGTCATGAAGAAGGTACCTGTGACAGGTGGGACAGCCTCTTGTAGCAAGGGAGTTGTTGTTGGAATTAACAGAGCACGCATGGAGTCAGTGATAGGTGCTCAGCAGGACTCTCAGCCCTGTCCTAGGGCATTGTTGACCATGGTTCAGTAAAGGTATCTTATGTGCTAGGCGAGTGACTCTTCCTAAGTGACTAGAGTAGCTCAGAAGAACCCACCCCGGGGTAGGGCTCCCATGTGACCCACACTTGGCACCCAACGAGGAGGGGAACATGGAGGGAGTGCCACCCAGGGGCAGACTGACAACTCATGGGGCCCCCAGGCAATAGGGGATCATGGGGCCTCTGTGTCCTTGCCCAAACTCAAAAAAGCCTATGAAAAAGGTACCAGGGGCATCTCATGGGGCCGCCTACTGACCCCGGGCCCTCGGGCAGCGCCAGAGTTTCCAAATGGTCAGTCCGCCCCTGGTGCCACCTACACCTTGAGTTCTGCTCAAGCACCAGGAAGAGATCAAATACACAAAATGAATGCAGCTCTGCGTTAATGAATGCATTATGTTTTTTTTTAAATGTAAGTACCTGAATTTGATTTGGTATCAGCCTCTTGCAATCGCTGTACAGCAGAGGTTAGACTGATAAAAGGGAGCCAGTCCATTGTTCTATATTGTAAGAGGCAAAATCAGAATGACAGATATATGAGCTCATCAGCCTACTACTTGTCTTTTCACTCTACAGCAGTTGTCTCCAAACTTTCAAAACAAAGTGCCAGTTGACTGCCCTTCAAATTTTAGGGAGGCTGGACTGTGGCCAGTGGGAAAGGAAAATGCTGTGGCATCAGTGGGAGTATACAGTGCCATAGGCTTGGTGGGCAGTTGGAGTAAAAAAAATTACATCATTGGTTTGATTGGGAGGAATAGTGCCCCATAATTGGTGTCAGTGGGAGAATTAGTTCCCCATCTCTGGTATCAATGAGAGGAATAGTACTCCATTGTTGGTGTCAGTGGGAGGAATAGTGCCCCGTCTTTGGTGCCAGTGGGAAGAATAGTGCCCCATCTTTGGTGTCAGTGTGAAGAATAGTGCCCCGTCTTTGGTGTCAGTGGAATAAAGTATAAAGGCAAACAGAGCCATATCCAGCCCATGGGTCACAGTTTGGAGGCCCCTGCTCTATAGTCACAGGCTGTGGGAGGGACATGGAAAAACAGCAGAAAAAAAAATTAGGTCTCCTATACTGCCAGACAGGGCTGTGGTGTAGGACAGAGCTGTGTAAATCTTAGAACTGGATGAGAAATACAATACTTCAGCAAATAAACCAGTTCTCATATACATTGAATCTGGTGCAGCTGATCGTTTTACCTATAAAAAATCTGCGCACGAGCCATGACGAAGAAGAAGAAGGAGAAAGAAGATTTGTATCTGAAATGGATACATTGTTGCAACCACAAGACTTTTTCATGTAAAATATAATAGCAGAGCTCTCTGCAAGGGACAGAAGTAATTACGGGGTTAAATGCTGTCCGTAGACGGGACGAAAATCGGCTGATTTTTTTACCGTTGGTGGTAACGTCGGCGGATCGAACAACCAATTTTTTTTTTTTTTTTTTTTTAAACGGACGGTTTTTTCCCCGTCTATGGCCTGCTTGGCAATAAAATCTGGAAACTGATTGGTTTCTGTACAGAGTTGAACAAGAATCTGTATTCACAATCATCCAATCATGTGCAAGGCAAAATCCTGTATTTTTTATTTTCTCTGTACATGATCAAAACAAAAAGATTTTAAAAAATATTTTACTATTTGTTAATATAATAATTAATAAGATTTTTTTCATGATGTATCTGAAAATTAGCAATATTAAAACATATGTACACAAAAATTAGGTCTCCTATACTGCAGTACACAGTATCATTGGTTTTTGTATAAAAGTGCTGGATATGATTCCAAACTAAGTATTTGTTCCTTTTTTATTTGAGAAAGAGAGAGACTCCTAGGGCAGCACAAAATCTAAATACACCACTGGCTAAGGCTGTTGGGACTTGTAGTCTCTCATCCACAGATGACTGTGAATGAGTGATGCGCATGCAAGGGGGTAGAAGATCCACCACTAGCTGTCAAAGCAGGCATCGGGGAAGAGCAGGGCCTGGTCTGATGTTACATGTTACACCCTGAATGTGGTTGTAACGTAACATGTTACGAAAGGTGAACTTATCCTTTAATGAAATGTCTGTGTGACATTTTAATAACGTTCGTTTAAAACTAAAAAAAAAAAAACATAGGTGTGAATCAGTAAAAACTCCATTTGTATTATGGAAAAAAAATCAAATAGTAAATATATTTTTCATGTGAAAGATTTGCAGTATTGTAGTGGAATTCTTTTACTCCTATTAATTTACTGGTCCGGTATTCGATATTTTTTCCAGTACACATTGGGATTGATTTTTGAAACGGATACTTTTTAGTTCAATAATTTTAATTGATTTACTCATAAAGGCAAATACTAAGAATATTCAATTGACACTCAATAAATACTATTGCATAACACAATGAACATCAGCTATATGTACACCAAATACAAACATGATTTATTGTACAGTATTGTAGCATATATATCATATAAAGCATTGAGCAAACTGCTGGCGCTATATAAATCCTGTATAATAATAATATAATAATATATCTTTTCACATACAGTTGGCATATGAACTCACGTCTAATGACTCCCAATCAAAAGTTTGTAAAACTGGTTGGAGAAAAGTCAAACGCCACAAAAAACAGAAACAAAACAAAAACAGAATAACATAGAAAACGTCAAACACATATAAGAGTACAGCGTGCGTGATGTAAAACCCTCTACATTTAGCTAGATAGGATTTTTTGGCTGGGCATGGTGACTACAGCAATTCTCAAATGTTGCAGAGCTTGGGTAGAGGTGTGCAGTGTGGGATGAAAGATTGAAGAAGGCTGGAATGTGGAGCCTGGGAGGGGACCCCAGGGAGGGAAGCCTACCTACAGGAAAGTCGCTGGAGAAGAGGTTCTCCACTGCCTCAACATCTCCTGAAGCAGGGAAGGAGCTAGCCCAGCATAAGACCTGAAGGCAGCCACCAACCCACCAAGCTAACAGGAGAGGACAATGTGAGTTCTCTTACACCCCCTGGGCTGAATAAGAGAGAGGGCATTCAGGTGCAATAGCCAAATAGCTTTTCATCTGGGACTGTTCAATCAGCAGTTCTTGGGCCCCCTTGCTCAGGGATACCCAGCTGGGCGAAGAGAAGGAATTAGTCAAAAGCTCCTGTGAATGGCTGTAAAGGGCTGGAAACAGGCATGCATAGTGGAACCCAGATGTATGCGAAATTGCAGGCGGATAGGCCAAGCCTTGCTGCTCCTATATACGAAATCGGATATAACTGCAGAAAAAATTAAACAAGAGTGCACTGTCCTAGCGCATTATCCCAGATACCAGTTTATTGAATTGTAATTAAAATATACTCAAACGAGGTGACAAATCGCATAAGATATGACAGTCACTGGATGCATGCTCCATATAGCATGTCATGGATGGCGCTTCTTTTACATCGGGGCTCTCGGTGCTATATGGAGCATGCATCCAGTGACTGTCATATGTTATGCGATTTGTCACCTCTTGTTTGTGAGTATATTTTAATTACAATTCAATAAACTGGTATTTTGTGCTCGTTTCATTTTTTCTGAAGAGAAGGAATCATCCAGGGTCTGAGGAGGAACATTAGAAAGCCTTTAGTGTTCTTCAAGTAGAGACTGTTGCTATCTACAGTTCCTGGGGCATCCCATATAACCCTAGACCCCATCCAAGTTTCACCCCTTAATGAAAACTGCAAAAGCAATCTCAAGAACTGTTTATTGATGCCAGTGTGCAGATTGTGGAAAATGCATGTTGCCTGCAGAGCATAGGGGAACCAAAATCAAATCCAGCTGCCCCTAAGGGGTAGTGCTCAGGGGTGGACTGACAACTCATGGGGCTCCCGAGCAATAGGGGATCATGAGGCCACCGTGTTCTTGTCCACACCCAAAAAGCCTATGAAAAAGCCAATGAAAGGTACCAGGGGCATCTCATGGGGCCCCCTACTGACTCTGGGCCCGAGTACTCAAATGGTCAGTCTGCCCCTGGTAGTGCTACAACTATAAGGAAGAGTTTACCAGAGACATCTAACTAGGTATCACCTATAGACCATTTCAATGCCCAGGGGTGATGTTAAAGGACTCCCATTTAGCCCAATGTTTGTGGATTTTAGTGGCTTGGTGCAAGAGATAAGCCATATATTTCTCAATCTTGTAGCATAGGGATACTTTTTTTTTTAACTTCCAATGCACTACGAATTCATTTGATTTCCATTTTCTAGTTACAGAAAGCCTGGCTGCAAATAGAATATGCAGCGTAATAGGAAGGGAATCTGCAGGGATTTTGTTCAGTTCCTATATTTAGGAGACCAAGCTCTACGTTGGGTTTTAGGATCACACCTGTGACTAATGAGAGTCATTTAAATATTGGCTTCCAGAAACTGCGAAGATGAGGGCAGGACCACAGTATATGCATCAAGATACCGTCTAATCCACAACCCCTCCAACAGGCATTGCTTGCTGAGTCAACAAAGTAAGGGCTCGTGTACACTGCAGCTGCTAAACTGAAGTTTACGAGCAGTTGTGCAGTTTTTTCAGTAGCCCCTGAACTCTCCTTTATGTTTTCCTATGTGTCCATGTACACATAGTCGTTTACAGTAGTTTACAGGCAGTTGAGGTTACAGGCACTTTTTTGAAAGCACAAAAATGGCATTCAGGAGTAGAGTTTACTCGCGTGTCAAACACCAAATACTTGTAACCGCGTGTGAACGCATTCATGCGCGTTTGCGTTTAGACGCGTTTTTAGGCTGGTCCATATCCAGATGCTGTCCAGTACCTTTTTTCTTCATCAAAAATGCATGCGAAGCGTTTTCCATGTATTCAAATGGACCTAGTACACCAGTGCAGTCAGTTCCAGGTTTCACGTGCAGGAAAAGAATGGTAGAACGTGCTGCATTGTCTCTGCACAGAACTGTACTGGAACACATCAAAACACAGCAAGAAAGCACAAGGAGTGTTGTGTGCATTGCAGAATGCATCCAGAGGCATTACAGGTATTACAGCACTATGTAGCTCCTCCCACAGTGCCAAGCATGGTTCACCAGCCACTTTTGCTACAGTTGCAACACCCATCAGAAAGTAGTGCTCTCTCTGCTTCTGCTCTCTCTGTCTCACAAAATGTCTGAAATAGTTAATTATTTACTATTTGTCAGTGCATTCTGGGTCTCCTGAGGTTATCTTTTAAAAACGCTTCTAAAGCAAACACGCATAAACACGGTAGGTAAACACGGCTAAACTGAAGTTTTTAACCTATGTTTTCTAACAGTTTCCAGAATTCAGAAAAGTTTTTCAAACGCCCCGTGTACATGAGCCCTAAGCCACTTTGCAGGGGGTCATATACCACTGCAGGTGGATTTTTTGGGATATCTCTCAATAGGTGAGACATTTTGAGTAGGCATAGCCACAGGTAATAGCACTTTTGCACTGAGAAACAGTAAAGGACACACAAAGTTCTGGTTTTTATTTAATTAATGGGTTGAACTTCCTGAAAACTAGTTTAGACTACAAAATGTTGTAAATAGTGATACAGTAAGAAAGCCATTTCTTGCTTGTGAAAGCATCTGATCACACCGATCTTGGTTTGATTAGATGCTTTTAAGGGCAAAGGAGAGATCTGGGGCCTAACAGACTCCAGATTTCTCCACCTGTCACTGCTCCAGTCATAAGGGATGCTGTTCATCCTTTGTGATAATCATACAGTGATCAGAAAAAAAATTAACGAGACAGTGTAAAAATAAATAAATAGTAAAATTAAAAATTTTTTAAAGCGCCCCATCCCCTCGTGCTTGCACACAAAGTTGAACATATACAGTCATGGCCGAAATTGTTGGCACCCTTGATATTTTTCCTGAAAATCAAGTATTTCACACAAAAAAGGTATTGCATTAACACATGTTTTGCTATACACATGTTTATTCCCTTTGTATGTATTGGAACAAATATAAAACAGAGGCAGAAAAGCAAATATGACATAATGTCACACAAAACCCCAAAAATGGGCTGGACAAAAGTATTGGCACCCTTAACTTAATATTTGGTTGCACACCCTTTGGAAAACATAACTGAAATCAGTCGCTTCCTATAACCATCAATAAGCTTCTGACACCTCTCACCCGGAATTTTGGACCACTCTTCCTTTGCAAACAGCTCCAGGTCTCTCTTATTGGAAGGACACCTTTTCCCAACAGCAATTTTAAGATCTCTCCACAGGTGTTCAATGGGATTTAGATCTGGGCTCATTGCTGGCCACTTCAGAACTCTCCAGCGCTTCTTTGCCATCCATTTCTGAGTGCTTTTTGACGTATGTTTGGGGTCATTGTCCTGCTGGAAGACCCAGGATCTTGGACGCAAACCCAGCTTTCTGACACTGGGCCCTACAGTGCGACCCAAAATCCTTTGGTAATCCTCAGATTTCATGATGCCTTGCACACAGTCAAGGCACCCAGTGCCAGAGGCAGCAAAACAACCCCAAAACATCATTGAACCTCCACCATATTTTACCGTAGGTACTGTGTTTTGTTCTTTGTAGGCCTCATTCCGTTTTCGGTAAACAGTAGAATGATGTGCTTTACCGAAAAGCTCTATCTTGGTCTCATTTGTCCACAAGACGTTTTCCCAGAAGGCTTTTGGCTTACTCAAGTACATTTTGGCAAACTGTAGTCTTGCTTTTTTATGTCTCTGTGTCAGCAGTGGGGTCCTCCTGGGTCTCCTGCCATAGCGTTTCATTTCATTTAAATGTCGACGGATAGTTCGCGCTGACACTGATGCTCCCTGAGCCTGCAGGACAGCTTGAATGTCTTTGGAACATGTTTGGGGCTGCTTATCCACCATCCGGACTATTCTGCGTTGCAATCTTTCATCAATTTTCCTCATCCGTCCACGACCAGGGAGATTAGCTACAGTGCCATGGGTTGCAAACTTCTTGATAATGTTGCGCACTGTGGACAAAGGCAAATCTAGTTCTCTGGAGATGGACTTGTAACCTTGAGATTGTTGATATTTTGCCACAATTTTGGTTCTCAGGTCCTCAGACAGTTCTCGTCTCCTCTTTCTGTTGTCCATGCTTAGTGTGGCACAGACAGACACACAATGCAAAGGTTAAGTGAACGTCTCTCCTTTTTATCTGCTTTCAGGTGTGATTTCTATATTGCCCACACCTGTTACTTGCCCCAGGTGAGTTTACAGGAGCATCACATGCTTGTAACATTCTTATTTATCCGCAGTTGTGAAAGGGTGCCAATACTTTTGTCCAGCCAATTTTTGGAGGTTTGTGTGACATTATGTCGAATTTGCTTTCTTTCCTCCCTTTTTTTGTTTTGTCCCAATACACACAAAGGGAATAAACATGTGTATAGCAAAACATGTGTTAATGCAATACGTTTCGTGAGAAATACATGATTTCCTGGAGAAATATCAAGGGTGCCAACAATTTCGGCCATGACTGTACGTAGGTCGTGCATGCATATTCAAACAGTGTTTTCAGCACACATGTGAGGTATTGCTGTGAATGGTATAATGAGAGCAATAATTCTAGCACCAGACTGCCTATGTAACTCTAAACTGGCAACCTTCAAAGGCTTTTAAAGAGTCGCCTATGGAGATTTTTAAGTATTGTAGTTTGTCACCATGTCATGGGGTGTACAATATTAAAGAGTGACATGTTAGGTATCAATTTACTCGGTCTAACATCATATTTTACCAAACAATTGGGTATTCTTTTGTGTTTGGTGTATTAAAATTCATTTAATGTGTATTTAAAAAAGAAAAAAGCTCTTAAAAAAACGGTGCACAAATAGTGTGTGACACAACAAATTGCAACACCCACCATTTCATTTTCTAGGGCCTCTAAAAAACATACTGTGTAATGTTTGATGTTTTAAACGGCTACAGCGCAGTTGTCCAGTTCTGGGAGGGCGTCATGTGACATCCTCCCAAAACATGCGCCCTGTGTAACCCCAGCACTGATTATTAGTGCCCTAATTCAGTGCAGCCCCAAAAGTGACCACCAGTGGTGTCCATCAGTGCCACCCAGCAGTGCCGCCCAGCAGTTCGCCCATCAGTTCCATAAGTCAGTGCTGCCAGTCAGTGACCATCATTGCTGCCTATCAGTGTCGGATATCAGTGCAACCTCATCAGTGACTCATCAATTCCCACCAGTGCTGCCTCATCAGTGCAGCCTATAAGTACCCATCAGTGCTGCCTATCAGTGTCCATCAGTGCTGCCTATCAGTGCAGTCACATCAATGCATATCAGTAAAGGAGAGAATTTATCTAACTGCAAAATGTTATAATAGAAACTTTTTTTCATTTATAGTGTAGAAAATAAAAAACCCAGTGGTGATTAAATACTACCAAAAGAAAGCTCTATGTATGTGAAAAAAATGATAAAAATGCCATATTGGTACAGTGCTGAATGACCGCAAAACTGTCATTCAAAGTGCAACAACACTGAAAGCTGAAAATTGGCCTGGGCAGGAAGGGGGTAAAAGTGCCCAGAAGGCAAATGGTTAAGTAATTTTCTAGACAAAAAAATGTTGATTTTTACATGTGGGAGAGAAGTGTCAGAAAAGCTTGGGGCTGAAGCAAACACAATGTTCTGTGCAGTTCTACTCTTCATCATTTGTTTTAAAAAAAAAACTACTCAGCAACATCGTATTGACAGCAGTTATGCTTCATTCCTATTATCTGTGTATGAACTGTCCACCTGGGAGTTTCTGTTCACTGGATATTTGCTGCTTACAATCACATGTACGACTCTAGAAGACACAATATACTATAGCATGCATATGGCAGTGATATATAAATGCTAAAAAAAAAAGAATAATCACATTATTGCATCTGTATCCACGGAACTATCCATCTAACATTTATCACACATTTTGTTGTAATAATGACTGTTAAAGGAACCATAGCAGTAGTTCAAACTCTATACTGGGTACTACTAGTAATAAACCTACTATTACTAGAAATTCAAATAAATAGAGAAGAAAGTAGACAGGTAGCTCAGCATGTGTCCCCTTTAGTAAGATACAACGTAGGAGCAGGGCCCTATTAATCCTTTTATTAAGTGTTCTTGCATGGCAGACCACTTACTGTCATCTCACGTATATATTCTTATTATTATAGCCGAATTTACCACCCTAACTCCTCCCACAGTTTTTACACTACATAGACAGTAATATACCGAAACGTGCGGATTGTTCCCGATTGGTGTGCTGTTACTTTGTGGAACGTTTTGCCGAATGGTTCACAAAATATCACCGTTTTTGTGGTGAAATTGGTCCCATAGGAATGAATGTCAGAATGTTCAAAACTAGAGTGGGAGCTGACAAAAGCTAGAGTGGGAGCTGAAAAATCAGGACATGATTTCTAAACTGCCATCACTCCATTTTCAAGCCCACCTACACAAATCTTATATCAAAACGTTCAGCTATCCCGGCTGCCACTAAACATGTCCACGGCTAAGCCATAGTCCTGATAGTTTTCACAAAATGACCATTTATTTGCAACTCATGCCGCCCATTGACATTCATTGAAACTCCACTCTAGCCACCTCAAATTTGAAGGGCAATTTCTAAACTGCGACTGTGCCTTCATTTTTAATATTTCAGAGACATACTATGCATCAAAATGTAGGTCTAGGTCTTGTGATTCTCACAATATAAAGCTCTTCACTGTAGGATTTATAGTTTTTAAAACTACGACCATTTGAAGATGCCAGTGAAGTGAGCAATTTGGAGCGTTTTTTTTTAACCGCTCTTCTCTGCCCTATTTCAAATCTATTTTTGAATTTATGACAGTTTGGCCAGCTTCTGGTTAAAGGTTTGGAAATAAGTTTTCTACAGTAGAGAGTATTTGAGGTGTTCCAACTAGCTACATTTATGAAAAGAAATTAGACTTTTCACAGTTACTCCATCCACTCCAACCACACAACAGTTACTCAAGCCACTCCACCCAGTTACTCCACCCACTCCAGTTGTAGACTACTGGTGGAGGCAAGAACACGTCACACAATTTCCCCAGAAATTGTAGCTTTTCTAGTTTTCTATTGTATTTTAACTCTACTGTCTCCCTTCATATTGTAAAGCGCTGAGCAAACTGTTGGCACTATATAAATCCTGTATAATAATAATAATAATAATAATAACACAAAAAAAGTTTGTCTCTTCCTGAAAAGGTACTTATTTACATGTTTCCATGCAGTAAAACTTCTGCATTTTGCTGCATTAAAATGCATTTCAAGTAGAAATCCAACTCTTTCCTATGAGGCTGGTTGACATCCATGCTCGGCAGTTTACTGTGTTTTAATTGGGGAACTTCATGATTCAATCCATACCATCATATGTGGGTTACCATACATGCTGCAATGTGCACAGAACAGTGTGAATCCAGCCTTAAACATGGTTTCCAAACTTGTATCCAAACTTGTCTTAAAGTGTTATTAAACCCACAACAGTAAAATCAATCTGTATATGCAGTAAAGCATGCTTGTTATACTCACTGTGGAACCTAAGGGGCTAATCTTTTGCACTGTGTAAAAAAGCTGTTTGATCCTGTCTTCTCTGATCCTCCCCCTTCTTCTAATGTCCCCAGTCCATCTGCTGATAGAACAGAGCCTCAGGGGCAAGCTGCACATGCTCAGTTTGATGTGTATTGCTAGAGAGGTTTTTTTTTTCTTGGGAGAGTGCATGCGAACAGCACGGGGCCAATTAGCACTGTACAGACAGAGTCGGTGGTAATGTAGCCTCATAGGACAATCAGGAGAGAATGAAAACTCCTCCTACAAGCTTTAACCAGTGCTCTGCTGGACACTGATAGAAGTCACAAGATTGCTCTAACTCCTGATGAGAAAAGGTATTTAGCAGTTTATATTTACTAAAATAATTGCACTTCCATGTTCTGTGTACTGTGGGAGACCAGATATAATGAATGCAGGGTCCTGGGTTTAGTAACACTTTAAAGTCTTAAAGGCCAAGAAAATGTTTTTTTAACCATTTCAAGTCCGGACACTTTCACCCCCTTACAGGCCAATTTTCAACTTTCAGTGCTATCACGCTTTGAATGACAATTGCGCGGTCGTACAACACTGTGCTCATATGAATTTTTTAGCATTTTTTTGAGACAGATAAAACTTTCTTTTGGTGGTATTTATTCACCACTGGGATTTTTCTTTTTTTTGTTATATAAATGAAAAAGTCCAAAAATTTTAAAGAAAAAGTGTTTTTCTTATTAAAGTTTGCAAATTAATAATCTTTCTTCATATATCTTGGACAAAATGTATTTATCTTTTTAGTAAAAAAAAAATAACCCAAATTAATTGATAACCAAAAATTCAAATTTGTAAAAAAATTTTTACATTTCTATTTTTTTTATATTCTTATTTTTTTTTTTTAAACATACTGTCACCCTAGCAGTACAGTGTCACCATATTGACATTAAACTACTTTTGGGGGGTGATGAAGATTTTTTTTTTCTTTTTTTTTTCACTGATTGCTTTTACACCCGTGAAGGCTGTAATAGCAATCATTTCTCCTTCTCTCTGGCTGCATTCCTGCAGCCATTGAGAAATACTGTGAGAGCTGTGATTGCTCACAGCTTGTCACATGGTACAAGGCTGTTTTGAATATCCTTGTACCATATGATCTATGTGATCAGCAATGATGTCAGGAAGTGACATCTTGTTTACTACTATTCATGTGATCACCGATTGGCCAATCAGTGATCACATGAATCGGGACCTCACACAGAGGTACCGTACAGCGATCTGTGTTCTGCTGTGTCCTCCTCCCAGGGAGCGCACACAGGCAATGGATGCGGGAGGGATGTTTAGAAACGCCCACCCGCATTGGCAGCGCTCCCGTCTGGCCGTTTATCTGCATGGGCCGGAAGGAAAGCAGTTAATAACAAACATGTTATATTTATCTATCAATGGTATTGCACAAAACAGCCCCAAACCGCCTCTTCTGGGATCTCCTGTTGACACTCTTGGCTTGACCTCTTCTTTGTGCTCCACCATAGGAAGCCACTTACTATGGGGGTGCACATGGGTGCTCACTCTCGAGCTGGGCTGTATGTGTTCATAGATTCACACAGCCCGGCTCAGCTCCTCCCCACTCCGCTCTCTGCTAACAGGATTTGATTGATAGCAGAAGGAGCCAATGGAGGCTACTGCCTCTCTGTTCTATGAATACAGGGAGAGAGCAGCTAGAGAATGGTACAGAGTAAGGTCTCCGGTAAGTATTGGGGGTGGGGGGGTATACAAATACTGGGACAGTTTTTACTTTAATGCAGGGAATGCATTAAGGTAAAAATGCCCTTTCTTTAGAACCACTTTAACCAATGTATAAAACATTAAATAACTGAATTGCCAATCATTTGTTGCTTTTCACTGCCCAACACCAATGTCTGTTTATTCCCCACAATTACAAAGCACATTTGCTGTCTGGGTTTATCATTTACTGTCGTTCTCTAACATGTTTCCCATTCTTCAATGAAAAATGTAAACCTCGGTAATGTTCACTGTACTTAAAATGTGACAAAGTAACATTACTCTATAAGGAATGTTCGGCACTCAACAGTAAATCAATGATTCCCTGTGGGGCCCACACTGCTCTAATGTCTGAGCTCTCTGCACACAATCCATTCAGTGGGGTTAATTTACTAAAGGAATTAAGCATGTTCACTTCGTAAAGTACAGTTGTGTTCAAAAGTTTGCATACCCTGGCGGAAATCATTAAATTTTGACATTGATATTACAAAAATGACTGATCATGCCAAAAAGCTGTCTTTTATTTAAGGATAGTGATCCTATGAAGCCATTTATTATCACATAGTTGTTTGGCTCCTTTTTAAATCATAATGATAACATAAAACACACGAATAGCGTGATCAAAAGTCTACATACCCTGTAATGTTTGGCCTTGGTAAAGACACACAGGGTGACACACAGGTTACCATGGCAATTAAAGGTTAATTTCCCACATCTGTGGCTTTTTATATTGCAGTTGGTCTCTGTATAAATAGTCAATAAGTTTGTTAGCTCTCATGTGGATGCATTGAGCAGGCTAGATACTGAGTCATGGAGAGAGGAAAAGAACTGTCAAAAGTCCAGTGTAGCAAGGTAATGGAACTTTATAAAGATGGAAAAGGATATAAAAAGATATCCACAGCTTTGAATATGTCAGTCAGTACTATTCAATCACTAAAAAGGGGAAAATCTGGAGATCTCTTGATACCAAACCAAGGTCAGGTAGACCAAGAAAGATTACAGCCATAACTTCCAAAGAATTGTTCTGGATAGAAAGAAAACCCCACAGGTAACCTCTGGAGAAATACAGGCTGCTCTGGTAAAATATGGTGTGGTTGTTTCAAGGTGCACAATACGATGATACTTTAACAAAAATTAGCTGCATGGTTGAGTTGCCAGAAAGAAGCCTTTTCTGAGCCATGCCACAAAAAGCAGAATATGTCCCACAGCACCTTGACATGTCTCACAGCTACTGACACACTGCAATCTGGAGTGACGATACCAAAATAGATCTGTTTGTAGAGGGGTCAACAAGGCCTATAGCGACAAGAATACCATCTCCATTGTGAAGCATGGTGGTGGCGTTCTAAAAGGTATGGGGAATCTTGTGAAAATGTATGGCAAGCATCAGGAAATACTGGCAGACAATTTGCATTCTTCTGCACAAAAGGTGTACATGGGATGCGCTTGGACTTTCCAGCTCAACAATGACCCTACGTACAAGGCCAATTTGACCTTCCAGTTGTTGCAGCTAAAAAGGTTAAAGTTCTGAACTGGCCATCACAGTCTCCTGACCTTAATATAATCGAGCCACGTTGGGGAGATCTCAAACCCGCATTTCATGCAAGAACAAAGACTTTGCATGAGCTGGAGGTATTTGGCCAAGACGGATGGGCAGCTATACCACCTGCAAGAATTTGGGACCTTACAAAAAACTGCACACTCTCATTGATGCTAAAGGGAGCATTACACAGTATTAGGAAGTAAGGGGATGCAGACTTTTGAACAGAGGACATTTCATTTATTTACTTGTTGCCATGTTTTGTTTTATGATTGTGCCATTCTGTTATGACCTACAGTTGAGTATGATTCCCATAAGAAATAAAAGGAATGTGTTTTGCCTGCTCACTTGTGTTTTCTTTAAAAATGGTACATACTGTATATTACCAATTCTCCAAGGGTATGTAATATTTTGAACACAACTGTAAATGTTCATTTAACCCCTTCCTGCCTAAGGGTAAAACAAATCTTAACATCTAAGCACAATTTTGCAACATGTGTTAGCAAAGCCGTACGTATCATCACAACTGCTTTCTGTATCCAGGTGGATTATACCTTGTTTTTTCAGGACAAATTGAGCTTTCAGTTGGTGGTAAATGGTAATGGATATCTCCTGATTTTTTATTATCACCAAAGGAAAACTGGCCCAAAATAGTAAAAAAAAACCCAACCCTTTAAAAAAAAAAAAAAATTAGCTGTATATTTCTTGCCACTACCATAACCTGCCACCAAAGAACAACCCAAAATAATTTTTCCTGCTCCTGACGATCGCAGCGACACCACATGTGTGTATGTTAATTGTTGTTTGTACCCATAGTACAGCCCAGAAACAATAGTGAGCAATTTGCTTTTTTATTATCCTGCCACGGACACCAATTTAAAAATTAAAAAAAAAACCTGACAAAAAAAAAACTGACCCTGACCTTGACCCAGACACTAACCCTAGCACAGACCTAGCTCAAACCTTGATCTAGGTATTTTTTGTTTAATTTTTTATTGTTATATTTATTTATTTACATTCTTGTTTTTTTTCTCTCTGAAAGGACAGAGAGAGATACAATGTATATGTATATGTCCTTCATTCAGAGAGAGAAAACAAGGGGGCGGGCTTCACAGTGACTGATTACTGTGATAGCCAATCAGAGGCTATCACAGCGATCAGGTGACTCGGAATCGGGAGTTCCGCATTCCCGATTGTTAGAACGGAACCGAGGGCTCTCAGTGACACCCAGTCTTTGTACAGGGAGTGCGTTCTCCCAGCAGAAAGACAGGTTCTCAAATTAGTGGCCCCACAGAAAAAAGCCCAGTTCTGTGAGGCCGCTAATTTGCGTGTGTTCGGCGTCAAGGGGTTAACTTAGTGAAAAATCTGTGAACCAATCACGCAAAGCCAATGGTGTAAAGAACGGCTCCAGTTTACCGTATTACATTGCATTTTTTGACAGCATTAGAACACTTTTTACAGCAACTTCAGATTTAAATGGAAAGGTTACTTTTAATAGGATTAAATTGTAAAATGGCTGGTGTGGCAATTTTATATGCTATATGATTTTTTTTATGAATTGGAATTCCCCTTTAATATGCAACTAAGCCTACAGTTCATATATACTCTAACCATATAATTATGTAGTCAACAAAATCTACTTGAAAATATCTCCTAACTGATGTAAAAACATTTAACTAAAATTGAATTAAATGTTATTTTATGGGTGTTGATGCAAGCAGGTAAAGAAGAGGGTTGGCATTGCTCTCCATAGAAAATAAAATGTTTTAGTCAATTTTCTGGCTACCACACAGAGGTATCCGAGGTTGTTTCCTATCCTACTCACATTATCAAGAATGCATTCTGTTTACTGATATTTCATATTTCTGGGAACATTCTGTGACCCTCCCATTCTCACTCACAGATTATGAGCACTTATTTTTAAGGCCTCTGCAGCAACACTTTCCTAACATTCAGATTACCTGCCTAAACATCTCCCCCCCACTCCCCCCCCGGGTAAGTGACATCACCAGGAAAACCCAACAAGGCTGGTATGGGGCCATTGATAAGGAGAGCCTGGTACTTGCAAGAGCAGGAGAGGGCCTACTACACTTCTTATAGGCTTGGTGAAGCTAGAAGAAAGGAGAGTTCCTGGGCACTGTAATATGTCTGGATGTGATAATTCTATGTTAAAGGTCAATTTTTTGCTTTGTTAGATTACACTATGCTATTAATCCAGACAAACACTTACAGTAAATACAGAAATGATATAAAAATATAAGGGAGCTGTTTTATCTTCCAAAGCAGTTGAATTTTTGTCCATCCATTCCCTAGACCCCTTCACACAGCACAGTCCAGTCTGGTAGGAGGCATCCTGTTTTTATCCCTGCTGCCCTTTACTAACTCATATAGGTCATCTCCCCACTAGGAATAAATTTTCCATGAATTGGCAAACAAACTGGCTATTTTTGGCCAGTTCGCCGCCCACACCCCCGGCCAGGAGCGGACTGACAACTCATGGGGCCCCCGGGCAATAGGGGATCATGGGGCCCCTGTGCCCTTGCCCAAATTCAAAAAAGCCTATGAAAAAGGTACCAGGGGCATCTCATGGGGCCCCCTACTGACCCCGGGCCCTCGGGCAGTACCCGAGTTTCCAAATGGTCAGTCCGCCCCTGCCCCCGGCTGATATTTGTAACCAAATCTCAGCTGAAAATCTGTCAAAATGACAGACTATTACATCTGCAAAATGACAGATCCCTGGCTGGCTTCTGTTTGTGAAAAAACTGGCTGGGGATCTATTGTTTACCAATGGTAGCACTACCTCTTCTAAATGACAGATCCCCATTCAACATCTGATTATAAACAAACTGGTTGGGGATCTGTTATTTAGCGATGGTAGCACTACATCTGCTAAATGACAGATCCCCATCAGACACCTAATTGTAAATAACATGGCTGGGGATCTGTTATTTAGTGGTGGTCACAGAAGTGTGGCTAAATGACAGATCCCTGGCTGAATTCTGTTTGTAAACAAACCGGCCCGGGATCCTGGGTAATATCATTGGCCAAATATGGTCATGACGCTCCAGTGCTATTCATGAACTATACCACATCAAATGCACTTAACATTGAGAGGGTACCTTACACAGGGTGACAAAGCCTCCACTTGCTTGAAAGGTACTTTGTTGATGGGCTACTGCCACTAAATGACAGACCCCCTGATTTGCTTACACACAGAAGCTGGCAGGAGATCTGTCATTTTGCAGCAGTAGTGCTACTGTTGATGAATTACAGGTACCTAGCCACTGTTGGAAACAATATCAGCTTTGAAGGAGTTGATCGTGCCACTGCACAACTTCTCTTGCAGGCCTAAAGCATCCCCAAATCATGTTACTTTAAGGATTTGTGGATTTTTAATGTTGTCCTTTTAAGCCGTATTAAAAGACCTCCTACCCACTAAACGGTACTTTCAAAAACATGTTTTGCATTGATTCAGGTCCCGCATGTCCAACTTTAAAAAAACATTGCAAATAAGCCTTGAAAAATACCCGAAAAAAACAACAAGATGCTTCTTACATAGATTTTATTGGGATTCGCCATTGATTTCCTGCTGGATTTGGTGAATGTCCAGCTTTTCTCAGTTTGCTTATCCCTGAATTGATGAAGAGACTTCATAGCGAATGCATAGCTGTTCAATAAAGTAAAATAAAAGTCAGATACCTCATTATCATTAGACAAAACATGAACAAACATTTATTAGGGAAGTTCTGGTGCTCCATCCAGTAAGAATATTTAACAGACCACAAATAATAAAAGTATAATTTCATTATTACATAAAGTAAAATAACACTATATATATATATATATAAACTCAGTAATGAAACTAACTGAAACTACACCCCACCCAGGTGGCTATCTTCAAGTACTATTACATATACTCATACCTTTTTTCAATATCTCCTGCAGATCTTATCTCCATCAGACAAAAGATTCTAGTGTTTTATTCTTATTATACTTGTATTTTGGCACTTACAAGCAAACTAACAAAGATGCTATTAGATTTATGCATTGTGTTGCTAAGAAAGAAGTGATGGTTTTCTTTTGCATGGAATATATAACACAGCAGGACACCTGCGCCAGAAGCCTCTGATGGAAGCAATTGTTCTCTGACACCACAGCTAGAAGATAGTTCTAGGTGCAGCACAACTACATTGCTGCTATGTGGTATGGAAGTTAGTAAATTCATGTTTCCAGCAGAGGCTTTTCAGATAAGTATTTTTCTACATAATGAATTTGCTTTTCTGGATTAGCTTGCGCTTGTCATGATTTTACAATAATAAATTGCACTCCGCAAGCATACTAATGTATTATGCTAATAATTAAATCACTAAGTGCTTTTTTATGGTTTTGTATTTATTAGCTTGGAAAACAAATGAAGGCAATTATATAAATTATGTTTATGTGTATTTTTCTTAAAAGTAAAAGATGAGATTATACGTAAAAGTTGACTGCATCAGTGAAGAAATAACTATTTCAGAAACTGAGGTTTTTTTATGTTTACACTATCAGACTAGGTTAGCAACACTAAACTCTATGAATAAAGCACAAAAAGTCAAAAGCTAACAGGAAGGGCTCCAGGGGAGTGATTGCTGGCTGTCATTTATGGAGCTAGTTGTCAGGAGTCATGGCAATAAGGCACTATGCAAACTATTGGCACTATATAAACCCTGTATAATACAGCATACCCAGCATTACCTAACAAATTTAGCAAACTATTGGCACTATATGAACCCTGTATAATATAGCATTACCTAACAAATTTAGCATAATAATATACAAGGGTTTTCAAGTCAAACCAGTACTTTTAATTGTACAGGTATAAAAAGGGATGCTAGCGTGGCAGTACTACACGCAGTAGTAAGTGGCAAGTGTGTCCTATTACGGATAGGCAGTGCACATGTCATGGGCCAGTCCAGAGACCGTTAATCAAGATGGCAGATAACAGTGTTGGTGTGTGCATGGAACAGCATGTGGTGATCAAGTATCTTGTAAACGAAGGTGTAAAACTCACGGATTTCTGAAGAAGACTTCAAGCACAGTCAGGGGTGTATTTACCACAAGGCAAACAAGGAATTTGCCTAGGGCGGCATTTTTCAGGGGGGCAGCACCACCCCCCTGGAAGAAGGGATAGAAGAGGGGACACATGCAGCTTGGGGACCAGGTGGGAACTGAGAGAAGCTGCGGGCTGCTTCTCGGGTATGTCCAGAGCTGTGAGGGTAAGTGTCTTTCTCTCTCTCACTGGGAGGGGAGTGGCCGGTGTATGGGGACGATGATAGTGGAAGGCTCTCTCGGGTGGGGTGGGGGGGGGGCAGGGGTGTTGTTGGTCAATGTCAGGCTCTCTCCGGGGGGGGGGGCAATTTTGTGTTGCCTAGAGCAGCACAAAATCTAAATACGCCACTGAGCACAGTACGGTGATGAAACCCTCAGCCACTGTAAGACATTTGAATGGTGTACATGTTCCATACGTCCCTCAGTTGCAATCTAGGCTGTGGTGGTTCCCAGCCCACAGCAGTCATTTCTGTGAACATTCAGCGCATGGAACACATAATCCTTGATGATTGATGCATGACCTGTGAGTAAATTGACAGACAAATCTTTCTGTGGGAACGGTGAACACGATGATGACATAGTGAAGCAGGCTGTTCAAGGATGGTTCAGGCGTACTGACAAATATTTCTATGCCGAAGCTTTCCAGGCATTACTGAAATGCTGGGATAAGTGTAGAAATGTAGCAGGGGAGTATGACAAAAAATAAATAAGTTTCCACTTCTTGAAATGTGTTCTTTTATTATATAAAATCAAAAGTTCTGGTTTGACTTGAATGCCCCCGTAAAAATAGGATAATATTTGGAACACAGGCCTAAATCTAAAGAAGTTTTTTTATAAAATATAAAAATATTTTTTAGTGTAAAAAAAAGTGTGAATTTTGGATATGTGAAAGACACAATATAGGATTGATTTACTTAAAGCCAATATTCTGTTTTTTTTTTTTAAAGAGTAGTGACGGAGGGGAAGCTCTACTGACTTCCATGTGTAAGCAAATATTTTTTCATTTTCCTTTTATGTGATTAGGCATTTTTTGTAAAGTGAAATTTCACCACATTATCTAAACTCTGGGAAAAATTCTCTATAAACTTGTAATGTCCCATGCAAATAGTCTATTTGCGTTTAGTAAATCAACCCCAATATGTCCATTATTCAGCTTGGTACATTAAATTTAATACCCCCTTAAATAATGTAACTTGTTTACAGATGCATGTAATGTCAATTGCAAACTTGTGCTGGAAAGCAGAGAAAACTTACCAAGATCCAACCTCCTGGTCATTAAAACTCTTCCCAAACTTCCATTAAAGGCTCCATCTCACTTGTCAGTAGCTCAGCTTCACCTGCATTTAGCAGTGGAAAGTGAACTGTCTCAATTTCACACTTTACACCCCAGTCACATCAAACCCGACTTTGAAATCAGTGAAGTCGCACGATTTCAAAGTCGGGTGAATTGCCGATTTCAGGTGCGAATTGCAAGACATCTGACACAGATATCTATGCAAATTGCCCCAAAAGTAGTACATGCACTACTTTAGAAATGACCGCTCTAATTGCAGACAATAGGGTGTGGCTTGGCATGCGATTTGCAAAACGCATGGCATGCAAATCGCAAGCCAATTCACATCAATTGTGACTGGGGTGTAAATGCCCACTTTAACATCTGATGATATCTGATAAATCAGTGGCAAAATATGTACGGTAAATGCACACATAGCTTGCAAGCACAAACCATTGCATCCATGTTGCATTCGCTTATGATGTATTTAAAAGGGAAAACATTTTTGGTAATCAGATTTAATTGAAAAAAATTAGCAAAGACTATTTAAAATAAGAGATGCAAATTAATTTCAGCCTTTAGTGAATGAGGCCAATTGGGTTACACTATTTGAGACGCTTACAAAGTAAAACAGAAGCCAAGGGTTGATGTGGAATCTGATTGGATTGTCAAGATGCATGCAAGGCATGATGTCTTTTTTTTTTTTTCAATAATGTCCATAGCAGTGTCATTTCCCATTAGGCCTGGAGATGCATTGGAGAACTTACAGATCAACTCCTACATAATGGCACCCAAGAGTTGGAATCTAAGTTTGCATTTACCCTATCCGAAATCTTAAAAACTCTATGCTCGGAGACCACAATGAACAATACTGTGAAAATAATAATTCCGAGTGACTGCAGCCCTCTAAGATACACACAGACTGGTATTTACTAGTATTACGTAACAACTTGTATAGCACTATCACTTTCTAATAAAATAACCAGTGTTTATCAAATAAAGTTCAACAAAAATCCCCAAAATTTGTGCAATCAGTTGCAGTATCTGTACACAAAATATGTGAAATAACCACCAAAACCTTCAACTGCTTAACAGCAGAACGCTTAATATCTTGAGGTCATATGAGCTTGCCCTTTATCAAGGAGTGAAGAATGGTGTACATTTAAGTGGTACAGCAAGGTCCTCTACTTCTCTATTAGCATGAGAAACTCGGCTAAATTCATACACAGTGGAGAAAAGAGGACAAGTTGCATATCCACAAGTGTGATACCACTATTATATTAAATTCCTGCTATGAACATTAATAAACTCACAAAGGATTTGTGCAAACAGTGCAAAATCAAAACCAAAATGCCCAGGCTATTATCCCTCTGATAGCACGTACTGTGATGTGTTCCAACACCAACCATGACCAATAAGCCACTTACCGGAAGCTGAGATCCTTTAATTAAAAGTGTGTCTAATATACTTATCACTCATTATATGGTAAGTTGTAAGATGCAAACTAGTAATCTTCATAATGGCTCCAGACTGTGGTAGCAAGCTCCTAGGATCCTGTAGGCCTTGTCTTCCAGCATTTTGTTGTTGCCTTCCATTGTGTTCTGTGCATATGCCCTTAGGCACAAGTAGCCACAGAAGCTCCTTCCCCGCCAGCAGCTCCTTCACTGGCAGAAAAAGTCAACGTTACCAAACAGGAATAAAAGGGCAAACTGTTTTTTTCTTATTTAATGTATTTTAATTATTTAATTAATCCCACAAAAGTTGTTTATTAAAACAATATAAAATACTGTAGCACTACCCCCTTAGGAGTTGCTGAGGTTTTGGGTCACCCTACAGTTCTGCACAGCACTGCAACACACAGTTCCACACCACTTACATTCAGGACTCAGCAACCAGTGCATTAGAGGGATTTCAACTTGGATAAGGTAATGGGTGTACAGGATGTGATTTACAGCAAAATAGTTTCTTCTGGAAATCTAGCCAGCATCTCCTGTAGTACCACCCCAGACCCTAGCTTCTCCTTATTCAGCTGTTCTACTTGAATCCTTCAGCAAGGGATCTGGTGTCTGCCATGTACAAAGTGAAACAGTCCAGGGTGGCAGGCTAATCCAGCTTCCCACTAGAGTGCCTCCTTCCCCTCTCTAGCCCAGGGGGTGCAGGTCTACTCACTCAGTCCTTCTCCTGTGTTGCTGGTGGGTCGGTGGCTGCTACCAGGCCTTTTAGCTGGGCTGCTCCTTCCCTGCTACACAGGCCATCCTCGCTCTGGGGGCCGGTGAAGGTCTGAGCTTTCCTCCTTCCAAGCTCCACTGCCTGTAGGTGAGCCCCTCTCCATCTGGGCCCCCTCCCAGGCTCCTCTCTCCAGCCTCACTCCACTTCGACCTGAACTCTACCGCTTGTGAACTGGCTTAAAGGCTGTCTTGGCCCCTTGCAAAGCCTCCTGTTGGGGATTGGCCATGATCCTCCAAGAGCATGGACTAGCCACTCCTCAGATCCACCCACTGCTTCTTGACCTTTCTCCATAGTTCTAGAGCAGGGGGAAGAGGGCTGGTCTGCAGAGCCTCTCAGCTCTGATCACAATTTGACCCCTGCTAGCTATCACACCCAGGCTTCTACTCAGCCCTAACAACTGGACTCTAGCTCCCCCTAGCTGATGAGTAGGGTGCTACATTAGAGTTACTAAAGAAGCAGAGAATATGCACATTGCAAACTGAGAAGGGAATTTACTAAGGCTGGAGCAGACAGAATATGGATCCGCTGTGCATGGCAACCAAACAGCTTCTATCTTTCATTTTCAAAGCTTAGCTGAGCAAGATGAAGCTAGAAGCTGATTGGTTTCTAAGTACAGCTGCTCCAGGTTTAGTAAATTATCCCCTAAATGTCCATTTAGCTTTGTGAATAAGGAGAAGCTTCATTCTTTTCAATTCCTTTACTCATTGTTGGATATTCAAGTTATTCTCTTAGTTAAAGTAAATATTCACTAAGCAAGGTTAATATTTTCTGCTATTTTAGTAAATGAATCCCATAGTATGATTTGTCTCACATAAAATACAGAATACAGTAAGTCCCCTATATACAAACGTGTGTTTGTGAAAGTTGTGAACTTTCAAAGATGCGAACATGTGTTCACATGTGAAATTATGTAAAGTTGGTTACACACACCCAGCAGGCTGAAAGATAAAAAAAACTGGCAGATCACCATACCAACACAAGCAACGCTGGTTCGGTGATCTCCCTCATGGTGCCTTTGTGTTCTGAAAGGAGTACTCTCCCCACCAGGACACACTGATCAGCACTCACAGACATTTTCTTCAAGCACTGATCTTTGTTGGACTTAAGCTGGATACACACTGTGGGAATATCAGTTCATCAGGAACAGGCCAACATTTGGACCATGTGTACAGTTGTCCTACTAACAGAAGCCGATCTAAGGACCAGCTTTTGTAAAACGGACATGCCGGAAAATCAGCACCTGATCCACGCTCGCAGGCAATTGCTGCAAGCGCTGATTAGTGTGCTCTGGTGGGAAGGGGGGTGGGGGACGGGAGTCCACCCTGTCATAACACAAATGCACTGTGGGAGAGATCGCTGAACTAACATCTCTTAGTTAGTATGGCAATCTCTCTGTTTTTTTTTTTCCTTCAGCCCGCTGGGTTGAACGAAAGAAAAAACTGAATGTGTGTACCTGATGTTATGAACAACTTAGATTTACGAACGCACTCCCAGAATGGAGCTTGTTTGTAAGCAGGGGACTAACTGTTATATTATTCTATTTGTATAAAATTGTATTATTATTTTCTTTGACACATATTTTGCCTCTACAGCAGCTGTCATCTACGTGAAGCTAGTGAAATGTTATTTTTCCTACTAAAATAAAGAATATATGATTTGTGAGCATGGCCATTATATGCTTCAGAAAAAATTGAACAAATATATTACATTTGGTCTCTTTTATTTAAAGTTTTCAGCCCAGCACAATATGCAATCTTTTTCTGGATGAAATAATGCCACCTTTGAGAATGAAATGATAGAAATTCAGCACCTGTGATCTAATAACACCTACAATGGAAAAACTCATTTTGATCACTAAACTTAATTTAAAAATGACATAATTGAACGAAAGAGTCGGTATATAATATGTGTTTTGCACTTATGAACACAATGTAATAGATAAATCTAATTATATTAAGAAGTACACCTATTTAAGAAAAAACTCATATAGATAAAATGTCATTGAAACTATAACATTTGTATATCTGCTGAGAAAGTTCACAATTTGCATATCTTAAAGAGGAGCTTAATAAGAAGCTGACTGCATGGAATGAGTGCAATTTCAGGAAAGGCACAACTGTTTTTATGAAAGGTTCATGTCTTACATCGCCAATTTGTGTGTGCAAACCTTTATTTTAGCATCACACAGTGGGGCAGTTTTACCCCGTATATTGCGCCAGACAAAAATAAAATCAACACAGAAGTATAAAGGATCAACATAAACAAGTTCTTGCCTGGGGAGATGGGGCTCATTGAGTTTGAGTGACAACATAAAACTTAGTTCTCAGAGCTTTTGTCAGGATCTGGACCTGGGACTACTGCGGTGTCTCGCTGTGGCTTTAATCCCTGTGGACCCGTGGACATTCCTGCTTTATGCCTTGTCTCTGTTGAACCTAGAATTATTTGCTCCTCCCATGAACTTCCATTTTAAGCCATGTCCTTACACTTCCTGTTTGTCAAATTAGTGTGCTTTCTCCAGTCGATATTTTGCTCCTTGCATACCTGATGATGTCCTTATCTTCACTACCACTCCTTATCAGTTGGCTTGTTCACTGCATTGACTGTGCTTCAGCTGGATCATGTCCAGATACTACTCGTTACCCACCTTTTGGCTTGTTCACCAGCTTTGCTTCCTCCTAATCTCATCCAGCTACTACTTGTCACTGAGCCATTTGGCATGATCCTTCATTATGCTACTGC
Organism: Staurois parvus; assembly: GCF_062004578.1. Classification (NCBI taxonomy): domain Eukaryota; kingdom Metazoa; phylum Chordata; class Amphibia; order Anura; family Ranidae; genus Staurois; species Staurois parvus. The sequence goes on along the minus strand of NW_028318400.1, from coordinate 2,562,660 downwards.
TTGTTCCCTATCTGCTTCATCTGCTACATGACCCCCGCTTGCTCACTTCCTGTTGGATCAGTCTAGTCCAGAGGACCACAACCTGGCATTAGCATGTTGCGAAACCCAGATCCACCAACCATCAGAGCTCTAGTGAAGACCAGCTAGTGCTTTGACCCCAAGCCTCAAGTGAGCCCATGTCATCTGCTAGGGCCCACATAGAAGAAAAATATATTTTAAATATATTTTAAAAATATTCTTCCCAAATATATTGACATATATTTGAAATACTAAAATGTTGTCTGTATTCAATATATTTCAAAATCTCTCTCTCTCTCTATTATATATATATATATATATATATATATATATATATATATATATATGTTTGTTTGTTGAAATGCGTTTTTTATATATTACAAAATATAAGAAAAACATTTTTTTTTAAATTTTCAAATATACCGTATGTCTTTAAAAATTCATTTAATCTACATTTTTGGAGTGCATTTACAAATATATGTAAAAATATATGTTAAAATGACTTTTTTATATACTAAAAAAAATCTGAAAAATATATTTAAAAAATATATATTTTTCAAAATATTTTTCATATATTTTATAATATATAAAAAATGCATTTCAACATACCATCTATATATATATACATATATATATATATATATATATATATATATATAGATAGATATATTGAAATATATTTTGAAATATATTGAATATAGCCAAAATGTTAGTATTACAAATATATGTCAATATATTTGGGAAGAATATTTTAAAAAATATATTTAAAATATATTTTTCTTCCATGTGGGAGGGATCTGCTTGTGTATTCTTCCAGCTGACTACTGCATGTACCGCTCTACTGCTGGATCCACTAGCCCAAAAGTCTAATGGTAGCTTGCCTTTCCCTGTTTTTGTGCAATCAAATTGTTTTGAATCCTGATAATTTTAGCTTAACTGGCAACTTCCCTCGTTAGGCTTTTTTTGTGTGTATGAAGGAGCAGTGTTGTCACCCTAGAAAGTGCCCCTCCCGTGCAGTACAAGCCTACTTGCCAATGCACATTTAGTTTGATAGATGCTTGATTGAATACTGTTAAATGCGGATACAGCAACAGGACTGCTCCCAGCTCTACCTAGATTGGATGGCCACATTTTTAAGTACGGACATGTACCTGCAGTGTTCACAAATTGGTAGGTGAGAAACTACGAAACTCTGCATAGTGCAATGCAAACAAATAGCAAATACGCAACATTATAAGATCCTTACAAATAGCTATATTAATTATTTCATGCATACATAACTTTTTATCATGAGTTTAATTATACTTTAAATATGATATACAGTAGTGTATATACTACAGCCAAAATGCTAAGAAATTTAGATACTTTTTGTGTATATTTCCTCTGCTCCTAATGCAAAATCTTTAGTTTGATTCAAATTGCAATCTGCAATTTATGCGGTATTAAATATCTTTAAATAATATGTATCTTCTGGCCTCATTTCAATATTTTATTACGTTGTGACATATTCTTTTGCTGGAAGGAATAAATTCATTTGTCATGTTTTAATAAAACATTCAGATTCTCCAATCCAGGATATTATTTTTTATTGTATCACTGCACTGCTCCAGTTCGGGATTCTATCCTAATTTTGAGTTGGCAGCTAGATCTTATTTTTATTTTCCTAAACCAGCACCCTGTGTTTCCCTGGTAGTGGTAATAGTGGATTATGCATGTTGCTATGGAGATGAAAGAAGCACCAATCAATTTTTAAAAATGTGAGACATTCAGTTTATAATCATTCTTCTCATTCTTGGGGAAGCAAATGCATACTCTCCCTAGACGAAAGAGAAAGGTTATGTGGAAGCGGTAAGAGATCCATGAAAATAAAGCAGGACTTCGATAATATTTGTATAGGTCTGCATTTTATTTCTTTCTTGCTAGCCCTATCATGGGAATCAGCGAAGACGGATCACAAGGGGCATGATTGCGGAACTAATCAGTATTATTCTCTTTTCATTATGGAAGGGTCAGAAATGTTCCTGATGACAATCACTCAGGTAGGAGCAAATCAGTGTACAGTTTTAGTCGACTCTTCTGGAGCAAAAGTCAAATATATCTCAGTGATGAGTCCATGATAGCATACTGTGAATACAATCAACACAGAAGATTCCCTTGAAACTATCAATTTTTCCCAGGACAGTTTGGATATGCTGGACTGCTGCAACTGAAGCAGATAAGACCCACAATAATTGGCCACCATTCACTATAATTGGCCACCATTTGTGGAGATAATACATTAATTTAACTAGAGAAGCTGGTTTTAGATCTGTTATTTGGCTGTCAGTTTCCAAATCAGTATGTATTACAATCCTAAAATGTTAACAGCGAGCGCTCTGTAGGTGGATAGCAGCTAGTACACTAAAGGAAATCACACAAACCTTAAAAATACCATAAACCAAAATAAAGTGCAGCGCTAAAAAGTATAGATAATAAAATAAAATAAATGATCGATAAAATAAAATCGACAATAAAATCGACCATAAAAGTTTGTTCAAATATAAGATATAAAATCATCCACTTAATAAGATGAAATATATGGCACAAATGGATGCATAAATAAATCTTCCACACCAGCAGATCCTTCCAAAGCCTGCGACAGATAATATATGGCAAAAATGCGCACTCACCAGCTGCACATAGGAAATGCGCATATAAATCACCACATGATGGGGACTGCAGCATACAGATGGTGGGCTTCCCTCAAAGCCAAAAAGTCATCAGGTTTTTGGGTGTAGTAATGGTCTGCCAAATCCAGAGGTCTCCCTTACGATGACTGGGTGGACAGCCTGGATACAGGGCTCCCTCCTCTGAACGTGGATGTGAAGGTGATTCTGTAAATTCAATCAGCTCCTCCAAAGGAGCCAAAAAAGGGGGTGCCAAGAGTGTAGTATTTCAAACATTTATTGGAGTAACTAATAAGTAAATAAAGGGTAGAGGTACAGTACAAATGTAAATGAAATGCAGAGTACTGCAGCACTGACTCTATAGGAAAATGGCTGCCGGACCTCCTCGTGGTCACGCCGGGAGATTACATCACACGCTGTCAGCTCCTCCTGAGGCCTTTCGTGCTAAGGCACATCGTCAGAGGGGTAAGCTAACAGCTGTGTGACTGAGGTCTAGTGAATTAAATAGCGAGAATGGCGTATGCGCATTACCGCACTGCCATTTTTGCGGAGAACTCTAAACTGCGCATGCGCGCTTTCTGAAATGCCATTTTGCCATGGATCGGTTTTGAAGTAAGGTGTACCCCATGAAGCTGTGCAGAAAGTGCCGTAAGCTGCAAAGCAAAATGATGGCACTGTCCCCAGGGGAATGTTACATGGCAGTAACAATGTCTGCCACCATGAAAATGCAAAATAAGGTACAGATGTAAATCCTCATCAGCAAAATATGACGAATAGATAAATGAGGGTAAATCATAATGATTATTAAACATATTATGTTATTTATAAGAACTAATACAATAAATAACCACGGCATATAGGGCGTACAGAATTGGCAATCACCATTCCCAAGCAACCATGTTTTGGAGATCTCAGAACTGCGCATGCGTGCTTACAAAGAAGCCATTTTGCCATGGATCAATATATTACTATGAATTCAATCAAATATATGAGGCAAAAAATGACTCAGTGCCCAAGGGGACATATAACGATGAATGCTTTACGTAGCCAGGAGCAACATAAAGAGAGGGGAGGGTATATAAGAGCCTCAAGCCAGCTCCAAGATAAATGTAAAACCCCAAGGACAGAGATTATATTGTGATCTCTTTATGAAATCAGGTATAAAAATCATTATTATTATCCATGGCATCCAAGGCGCTCCGATAAGGCACAGTTTTTAAACGTTCAAAGTTGTACAAAAATTAGAATAGAATGTAAAATAAAATAAAAATACTCAATACATATAGGTCAAAATTAATCTAAAAATTCCTGTAAAATCCTTTTAGACATGTATAAAAGGATTAATATATGAGATTACAGTCATGAAAAAAGGGGGGTTAATATCACAATCATGTGTAAAAGAATTAATATATGGGATCATAAAAATAATAGTAATAGTATGAATCATAAAAATGAATAAAACTGTAAATATAACAATTCTTCATATCGATAAAAAATGTATCGACGATAAAAATGGTAAAAATAATGATAAATATGATCAAACCACTCCGGACGCAAAGTGGTATACTGAACAGACACAATTAAACATAAAAACTCTAAAACCAGAGATCAACGGCAAGTTCTAGCACAAAAGATATATCATCTAACTACTCGGACTATGGATAAAAAATTTAATAATTTAAGATTAAGATGGTATATAGACTCAAGATCATGTAAAACCACACTAGAGCCATAAAAGTAATATATGTCATTAATCAGAAACTGTTCAATTGTTAGCGATAAAACAATTGACGTCAATTTCAATGTTATGTCCCAGTGGGTGTAAAGTATCTAACTCATACACCCATCTGGTTTCAGCTTGTGATACAGCTCTCATCTTGTTCATGCCTCTCCAGTGGGGAGAAATACAATCAATGCCTAAAAACTTGAGGGAGGAGGGATCCTTATTATGAAATAACCGATAATGGTTAGAAAGGGAATATTCCCTATATCTCTAGTTGATATTAGTGACATGCTCACGTAGGCGATCACGCAATTTCCTTATTGTGCGGCCTACGTATTGCTTTTGGCATCCCTAAAATATATAAAGATCCTGTCAAACCGCCTGGACGACCAATTATTAGTGGGATCGGGTCTCTTAGCTCTAAGATCGGAGAATATATAGATTTCTTCCTTCAGCCTCTAGTCACGCAAACACCATCTTATTTGCGTGACACGAAACAAGTGCTTAATGAAGTCAGTAATATTACAATGCTTCCAAGCACCTATTTAGTAACAGCGGACGTAACCTCCCTTTATACAAATATTAATCACACAGACGGAATGGAGGCAGCAGATTTTTATCTAGCACATTATAGCACTTTATCTACTACACAGAGGCACTTTATCTTGAATCTGTTGGAATTTGCAATGAACCACAACTATTTTTGGTTCAACAAATCTTATTATTTACAAGTTAAAGGTGTTGCAATGGGGGCTAAATTTGCCCCCAGTCTGGCCAACCTATTTATGTCCCAATGGGAAGAAGACCTAATATATGCGAGGGACTGGCCAGAGCTAGTAATGTATAAAAGATATATCGATGACATCCTCCTCCTATGGAATGGAGAGGAAGATACGCTCATCAACTTTTTTTCCACTTTGAACAATAATAACCTTAATATTAATCTCACCTATACATATAGACAACAAGAAATACATTTCCTTGACCTTACTCTCATCAATTATAATGGAAAAATTGTGACCAAGTCATTCTTTAAGTCAACTGACAGGAATAATTATATTCCAACTGGAAGTTGCCATCATCCGAACTGGCTGGGTAATATCCCAAAGGGCCAGTTTATGTGTAATAGACGCAACTGCACAGATGTTGACACATATTATTCCCAAGCTGAGATTTTGAGAAAGAGGTTCTTGGAGAAAAGTTATGAGAACTCGGTTTTAGAGAATACTATCTAAATAGTTGCCCGATTAGACAGAAATCAGACGCTACAAAATACACCTAAACCGCTACAAACGAAAACTTGTCCCTTTTGTGACCACATTCTCAACCCAATTTAGACAGATTGGGAAGATTATTCATAACAATTGGGATATTCTAAAGATTAATCCCATATTAGGGAAGGTCTTACCCAACAAACCAGACATTGTCTTTCGAAAGGCAACGACAATCAGACATCAGATTGCACCTAATGTGGTAGACCCCCCGCAAAATATTACGCTTTTTAGAGCTCTCAAAAGGCTTTCACCCCTTTAACAGGTGTGTGATCTGTAAATGTAATGGTATCAGAAAACGTAGGCTAGATACATTTGAATAATTTGTTACTGGAAAATCATATAACATCAAGCAGTTTATTTCATGTGAAAGCAGATATGTAGTATACCTACTGGAGTGTCCATGCCAAAAGCAATATGTAGGCCACACAATAAGGAAATTGTGTGATCGCCTACATAAGCATGTCACTAATATCAAGAAGGGATATAGGGAACATTCCCTTTCTAACCATTATCGGTTATTTTATAATAAGGATCCCTCCTCCCTCAAGTTTGTAGGCATTGATTGTATTTCTCCCCACTGGAGAGGCATGGACAAGATGAGAGCTGTATCACAAGCCGAAACCAGATGGGTGTATGTTGTTTTATCGCTAACAATTGAACAGTTTCTGATTAATGACATATATTACTTTTATGGCTCTAGTGTGGTTTTACATGATCTTGAGTCTATATACCATCTTAATCTTAAATTATTAAATTTTTTATCCATGGTCCGAGTAGTTAGATGATATATCTTTTGTGCTAGAACTTGCCGTTAATCTCTGGTTTTAGGGTTTTTATGTTTATTGTGTCTGTTTAGTATACCACTTTGCGTCCAGAGTGGTTTGATCATATTATCATTATTTTTACCATTTTTATGGTCGATACATTTTTATCGATATGGAGAATTGTTATATTTACAATTTCATTCATTTTTATGATTCATACTATAACTATTATTTTTATGGTCCCATATATTAATTCTTTTACACATGATTGTGATATTAATCCCCCTTTTTACATGACTGTAATCTCATATATTAATCCTTTTATACATGTCTAAAAGGATTTTACAGGAATTTTTAGATTAATTTTCACCTATTTGTATTGAGTATTTTTATTTTATTTTACATTCTATTCTAATTTTTGTACAACTTTGAACGTTTAAAAACTGTGCCTTATCGGAGCGCCTTGGATGCCGTGGATAATAATAATGATTTTTATACCTGATTTCATAAAGAGATCACAATATAATCTCTGTCCTTGGGGTTTTACATTCATCTTGGAGCTGGCTGAGGCTCTTATATACCCTCCCCTCTCTATATGTTGCTCCTGGCTACGTAAAGCATTCATCGTTATATGTCCCCTTGGGCACTGAGTCATTTTTTGCCTCATATATTTGATTGAATTCATAGTAATATATTGATCCACGGCAAAATGGCTTCTTTGTAAGCACGCATGCGCAGTTCCGAGATCTCCAAAACATGGTTGCTTGGGAATGGTGATTGCCAATTCTGTACGCCCTATATGCCGTAGTTATGTATTGTATTAGTTCTTATAAACAACATAATATGTTATTTAATAATCGTTATGATTTACCCTCATTTATCTTTTCTTCATATTTTGCTGATGAGGATTTACATCCGTACCTTATTTTGCATTTTCATGGCTGTAAACATTGTTACTGCCATGTAATTTTCCCCTGGGGACAGTGCCATCATTTTTGCAGCTTTGCAGCTTATGGCACTTTCTACACAGCTTCATGGGGTACACCTTACTTCAAAACCGATCCATGGCAAAATGGCATTTCAGAAAGCGTGCATGTGCAGTTTGGAGTTCTCCACGAAAATGGCAGTGCGGTAATGCGCATGCGCCACTCTCGCTATTTAAGTCACTAGACATCAGTCACACGGCTGTTAGCTTACCCCTCTGATGATGTGCCTTAGCACGAAAGGCCTCAGGAGGAGCTGACAGCGTGTGACGTCATAAACTGCCGTGACCACAAGGAGGTCCGTCGGCCATTTTCCTATAGAGTCAGTGCTGCAGTACTCTACATTTCATTTACATTCGTACTGTACCTCTACCCTTTATTTACTTATGAGTTACTCCAATAAATGTTTGAAATACTACACTCTTGGCACCCCCTTTTTTTGGCTCCTTTGGAGGAGCTGATTGAATTTACAGAATCACCTTCACATCCACGTCCAGAGGAGGGAGCCCTGTATCCAGGCTGTCCACCCAGTCATCGTAAGGGAGACCTCTGGATTTGGCAGACCATTACTACACCCAAAAACCTGAAGACTTTTTGGCTTTGAGGGAAGCCCACCATCTGTATGCTGCATTCCTCATCATGTGGTGATTTTCTGCGCATTTCCTATGTGCAGCTGGTGAGTGCGCATTTTTGCCATTTATTATCTGTCGCAGGCTTTGGAAGGATCTGCTGGTGTGGAAGAGTTATTTATGCATCCGTTTGTGCCATATATTTCATCTTATTAAGTGGACGATTTTATATCTTATATTTGAACAAACTTTTATGGTCGATTTTATTGTCGATTTTATTTTATCAATTTATTTATTTTATTATCTTTACTTTTTAGCGCTGCGCTTTATTGTATTACAATACTATTGACTAAGATACACACATACAAGCTTTACTAATAAGAATGATCAAATTGCCAGCAACCAAAAGAATCTAATTAGAGCTCCCCTTTCATCGATCTGGTTACAAAAAAATTTGCATTAGATTGGTTGCTATGTTTTATCAGATGTTGCCTACCATCATTTTTCTTTGTTCTATGAGAGTTATATTTTGTCCAAGTTCTGGACAAAATATGCCACTTAAGAGATAATAGATACAATTCTGCTCCGTTTTAAGAGCTTTTCATTGATTTTCTTGTATCTGTACTCTGTTTTAAAACAACTCTCCTTTACTACCTGGAATCTCATGGCAAAGTGACTGTATCCTGCATTACCTGTATCTTCTATCGTTTGAATGAGAGCGATAAACACAGAGAATGAGGAAGCGTGTCAGTTATGGTCAGTAGATACAGGGCAGAAACAGCAGGTCAGTATATCCGCTTGCCCTCCAGAAGATTTTACCCCCTTCATGACCAGGCCATTTTTTTGCTATTTAGCACTTTGTAGCTTTAACTGACAATTGTGCAGTCATGCAACACTGTACCTAAATGAAATTTATATAATTTTTTTCACAGGAATAGAACTTTCTTTTGGTGGTATTTGATCACCACTAAGTTTTTTATTATATAGGTAAAATGCTACAAACCCTATCCAATAAATAAAATGTAAAAAAAAAATTTCTTCATAAAATTTAGGCCAAAATGTATTCTTTTACATATTGTTTTGGTAAAAAAAATTCCAGTAAGTGTATATTGACTGAGGAGTGTCACCATAGACTTGAATGGGAGGCTTCAAGTCCGCCTGACTTGCCATGAGGCATCAATTTTGCCGCGACGCTAAAGCTTCAGTGTGAGCAGCACTGTGTGCTGCTATGTGTAGAATTTTCATAGGCATTTGAGGAGCATTAAAAATGCTTCCCTAACGCCTGTCTTAACGCCTGCTAACAAAGCTAGTGACTGTACTAATGACACTGACTGGGAAGGGATTAACCTCTAGGAGCAATCAAAGGGTTAACTGTGTGCCTAACAGTTCTTGATGCATTCAATGTGTGCTGTTTTTACTAAGGGATGTGCTGGTTTTTATTCCCTGATTAGCAGGGAAACAAAAACGGCCACATCTCCGCTGACAGGACAGAGCTCTGTGTTGTTTACATCCACATAGCTCTGTCCTGGCTTCCTCTTTGTCAATCAGTGGGTCTTGGCCATCAATTATTAGCAGGGACCCACTGATTGGCTTGTGCTGTGACTAATCACAGCACAGCCAGGGTGGTGGGAGCACGTGTCCCCTACCTGGAAGAGCTGGATTATACATTAGATACATGATCCAGTGCAGGAGAGCCCCTCTGCCACTGTACTCCTATGTGAGGTGGCTGGCAAGCGCATATACAAAGGGTGAAGCAGTAGGTGAGTGGACACATGGAATGACACTGGGTTAGGATATGCAGGAGGATGAAGTAGCAGGGGAGCAGATAAGATGAGTGGACACGTGGGGAAGGAGCAGGTGGTGGTTCAGGCACAAATAAGATGAACAGGCACGTGTAGGGAAGGAAGAGCAGGGGAGCATATAGAAGTTTGGGCTCAAATAAGATGAGCAGGGGAGCAATCAAAGATTCAGACACAGCTGAGAGAGGTAGACACGTGTAGGGAAGGAGCAGGGGAGCAGAAAAAGATTCAACCACAGATTTGAGGAGAGAACACAAGTGAAAGATTCAGGCACATTTGAGAGAGGCAGACATATGGGGGAAAGTAGAGAACAGGTTCAGGCATAGAAGAATGGTGAGAACACAGGTGAGGAAGCAGCAGGCATGCAGACAGAGTTTCAGATACAGATAAGTAAAACAGAAGTGAAGCAGACATACATGAGGCAGCAGCAGGTGAGCAGATGGAGGTTCACGTATAGATGAGAGAAGAAGACATATGGGGAAGCAGCAGGTGAGCAGATGGAGGTTCACGTATAGATGAGAGAAGAAGACATATGGGGAAGCAGCAGGTGAGCAGACGGAGGTTCACGTACAGATGAGAGAAGAAGACATATGGGAAGCAGCAGGTGAGCAGATGGAGGTTCACGTACAGATGAGAGAAGAAGACATATGGGAAGCAGCAGGTGAGCAGACGGAGGTTCACGTACAGATGAGAGAAGAAGACATATGGGAAGCAGCAGGTGAGCAGATGGAGGTTCACGTATAGATGAGAGAAGAAGATATATGGGGAAGCAGCAGGTGAGCAGATGGAGATTCATGTATAGATGAGAGAAGAAGACATATGGGGAAGCAGCAGGTGAGCAGATGGAGGTTCACGTATAGATGAGAGAAGAAGACATATGGGGAAGCAGCAGGTGAGCAGATGGAAGTTCATGTATAGATGAGAGAAGAAGACATATTGGAAGCAGCAGGTGAGCAGATGGAGGTTCACGTATAGATGAGAGAAGAAGACATATGGGGAAGCAGCAGGTGAGCAGATGGAAGTTCACGTATAGATGAGAGAAGAAGACATATGGGGAAGCAGCATGTGAGCAGACAGAGGGTCATGTACAGCTGAAAGAACCATAAAACGTAGGGAAACAGCAGGTAAGCTGACAGAGACCTGACAACAGATAAGAGAAACACAGCAATGCTGCTGGGAAGCCAGAAGTTCAGGAAAAGTTTAGGGGATCAAACATGGGGGAAGCAGCAGATACATAAACAAGATTGGACACCAACAAAAAAAGTAGAAGAGATGACACCAAATAAAAAAATAGTTTAAAAATACGTTTAATTAGCCAAACATCTTATAATCTGAAGTAATAGTCAATGTGATTTTAAACCATAGTGTAACTTATGCTTTTTTTTTCTTCAAAATTTAGTCTAATGTAAATTTGTTAAAAGATATGTGGGCAAAAGAGTGACGTAAAATAAATATATACTACTATCTTGACATAGGAGTGGCTATATTAGTAGCATTGGGCCAGTGTGTGCATCATACCACAAATTCATCGGAAAGATTGAGATGACAGTTTACCTAGTATTGGATATAGGAATGGATGAATTGACAAATCAAGTAGCAACAAAATGAGACTGATTTACTAAGGAAGTGGAAAGATGTGTGAGAGGATTTACTTAAATTATTATTCCTATACAGGATTTAGATAGCGCCAACAGTTTGCACAGCGCTTTACAAAATAAAGGGGGACAGTATAATTACAATACAGTTCAATACAGAAGGAATAGGAGGTCCCTGCTCATGGAGCTTACCAGATAAAGGAAGCTGGAGATGGTACAAAAGGTAATAGCTGCAGGGGATGATCTGATGGAGGTGGAGGTATGGCTTTTGAGGTGGAGGTGGAGGTGGGGTAGGCTTCCCTGAATAAATAAGTTTTCAAGGATCGCCTAAAGGCAGACAGGGTAGGAGCTGACCAGACATACTGAGGTAGGGAGTTCTAGAGGATGGAAGATGTTCTGGAAAAGTCCTGGAGGCAAGCATGGGAGGAGGTAAGAAGGGAGCTAGAGAGCAGGTTGTCTTGGGAGGAGCAGAGAGGACGATTTGGGCGATAGCTGCAGATGAGGTTGGTGATATAGCTGGAGGCAATTTTGTGGACGGCTTTGTATTTTGTGGTTAATATTTAGAATTTTATATGTTGGACTTGTGGAAGCCAGTGAAGAGATTGGCAGAGAGGTGCAGCAGTCATAGATCGGTTAGTAAGGTGTATAATTATCAGGTTTTGTAAAAAGCATCTTCACATGATTGGGTATTCAGATGATCAGGAATTTACATTCCACGAAGTGGAATAGCACATTTTTTTCATTGAAGACTCAAGTCTATAGTAAATCAGCCTAATTGATGAATAGTCCCTGGTCTAACTGAATACTTAGGAACCAATGTTTAAAAAGTGTGCAATAAGAAACTGTATTTTTAGCATTAGAAGAATCCTTACTGCATTTTCTGTACAAAAAGATTTCATTGAGGAATAGGCATATGGCATGAAATCCGAATAAAATCACAATACATAGATCTTAGAAAGATCCTTGATTCATTTTCAAACCTGGGCTACAAAGTGTCAGTTTAGAAACTGGATGGTTGTTATGGGAAACATGAAAATATTTCATTTGTCTTTCTTAGAAGTTAATGTTTTATCACAAAAGATAAAAAGATCTCTCCCTGACGTACACCTGGTAATTACGAATAAGCTGTGCTAAAGGGAAGTTTGACTACAGAATACATTATGTACAGTACACTGAAAATATGGCAATGAGAGATCCAAGAAATGTCACATCCATTAATTGCTTTTATATTCTGCCTTTTAACTGAACCCCACATTATTTGTTATTCAAAAAGAATATGGAAAAATATTTAATTTATCTTTCAAATGGATATTCCTGCTGCTCCTTTATTTTATATGAATTCCTTCACCCTGATGAAGTGCTGTACCGACATTAGCTGTGTCATTTCTATGCATCGTTTCTGTGCCCAAAACCCATGAGTCAAGCATGTTCATATTATCCTTGAGAATGTCAATTTAGATTTTCTAAGAAAAAAACTGCTAACTGTAAGTTGCAATGCGTCATTATCCATCCAAATATGTTTTCCAAAGGTATGAATTTCAAAATAACATAAAATAAGATGTAAAAAATGCAAAATGCATTAAGGAAGCACTTATTTTATTTGCAATGTTTATTATACATATAATTGTTTATCGGGGGTGCAAAACCTGTGGCCTGTGGAGCCCTCTGATGTGGCCCTCGGAGTCCTCTGATGTGGCCCTTGACCTCAAACCAGGGAAGCGCACTTGTATTATCAAAGAGTGCACTACACCCATAAGGTATAATATAATTCTATGGCCAAATGCAGCTAACCTGCAGCTGCACTGCACTGCACCCGGTGTGCAGGTAAACCGCAGTGCATCATTGTGAAAGCAGCCATTGGACAGTAAAGGCTCATTTACATTTGTTGTTAAAGGACAGTAAAACCCCACAGTTTAGAGGTATTTTTATCACATCGTTCCTAACCACAGATATAAAGTAGCATCAGGGGCCGCGATGGTGACCCGGCCCCATGCTCCAGGGGGCCCTTGTGGCCTCCCTGTCACATTCTGTTTTACATTTTTTTATTTTATTGTGGCCCGTGACTGGTTACCAAACCACTTAAGTGTCCCTCACTCTTTAAAGGTTGAGAACCCCTGATCTAAGTTTTAGATGCGGTTTTTATATTTTCACATGCTTGGTCTTTTTTTTATTTTTCCAATCGTATCAAAGCTGAAATTTAGGCAGATGTCAAACTTGCAAATTAACATGATAGCAAACCCTCTTTTAGGCACTTTCAGCTGCTGATTTAATCACTCACTGAGCATATCGCTTTTTTTATCTTTTAATCCTTGCCTATCTCCCTGTTTTAGCTTGTACCATGACTGCTGTCCCAGGCATCTTGTTTCAAGATGGCTCCTTTCCCTTGCAGCACCCTATGGAGCCACCCTTGCATGCAGGGACTAGGATTCTGTCTACCCGTGTGCATCTCACTGTGTGCATCAATAGAAAGACACAGCCCTGTAGCCTAGGATGGCAAAGCATGCCCCTGCTTCCCCTCCCTTCTTCAAACTAATAAACTTGTGCTGAAGACCACACTAGACTGATTGTATTAGTCACTAGTCCTGCATGGATATTTGTGTGGGTGGGCAACAAAAAGGACGAAATGTCTTCTGGTGGATATCGCCCAATGGTGAATGAAGGTGATAGGCCCTCTTGGGGATTGGGTTGCTACCTTTTCTGTGCAACCTTTCAGTCATTGCAGCATGTAGACTTGGCTATAAAAGAAAGTGGTGTCCAGAGAATTACAAGTGCTAAAGTATGGTATGGTTCATAGACATTTATTAAAAAGTAGCAACATGTACATCAAACCAATGCATTTCAAGGGAATAGACTGCCCCTTCTTCAGGGCTGTTGGTGCATACTATTTGGTGGGAGTGATTCCCATAAATTGGGAAGTTAGATCGAGACTTTAGAAACGAGGATGGCAGAATGCCGGATGCCTATGCAACTAAAGTATCTTTTTTGGTATATATTTACAATATTAGGGATGTGGCACTTAAACACAGATTTTAATATCAAATCACTCATGTAAGAGTTATCATGGGAAAAAGGTGTCTCCACTGAAGGTTTATCACCAATCCTTGTTTCCACGACAACCCAAAAAATGTCAATATCCAATTGTCACAGGGACAGAAAGTGAGGTGAAATCTTCCGGGCAAAGACAGCAAAACAAACATTACAGGGGTGTTAACCCTTCCCTATACTATCCAAAAAACTTTAAAATATTTTTTTTGGATGGAGATACATTTAAAAAATTGTACCTGTTCCAACTTCCATACAAATTCAAATTAAGAACATACCTACAGACCCTATCGTGTTCATAACCCGGGGATTGTCTGTACTTAAAACACATGTACACCAGACTCAACATGGATTGATAAAATGGAGCAGCTATCCATGCAACCACAAACGTAATAAATATGTTGCAACACTAATAGCCTTTCCTAATGAGTATAGAGATACACTATTACCATTGAGAAATCCTTTTTTTCTGAAGAATAAAGATTGCTTATCTTTAATGTTTTTCTGTGTAGATAATACTCTTAGCTTTGACGTACAGGATTTTTGAACAGACCGTGGAGGCTTGGGAGCATGGTAGCAAATCCTAAGCATACTATTGTTCATGTCAGTGGGTATGTAGGATAAATTGGAATTAAACTCTCCATCCTTGAGAGTAATGGTTACATCAATAAACCATCACTCAGATTTTAAATGTAGCTTCAATACAATGCTAGCGATTCCTCTGTCGCCAGACTTCTTCAGGATAAATAGTAAAACGTTTCTGAGTTGCAATGATTATTACTTAAACATTACACGTTTTATCAATGAACAAAAAAAATTTGAAAAAAAATATGTTAAAAACATTGTAGAATGTGACAATACATATTTGCTCGGGTGTTTTGGTTTTCCTCTCTCCTTTTTGTGGCTTTTCGTTGCTTGATTTCTATAAATCCCATTTCTGCTGCCTTTTGCCTTATCTTTGTCTATGCTATGTTCCCTCTTTGCTTACGTACCTTTTACGTATTATCCAACTTTTGTTTCCATTTCTTTCAGAATTGCTCAGGGTTGATCCAATATCTTGAATATGTCGCTTTTTTAATCTTCATCACTGGCATGAAATCCATCTGTTTTTAAGCTCCTACAAAAATGGTAATATTTCCATTCATTAGCTTGCCCACAAAGAAATATTATTTGTTTTTTGCTGCTAAAGTATTCTATCTTTTGTTGCTGGGATAAATAAATTGAAAAACAGAGCATATTGCAGGACTTTTCTTGACCTTTCAACAAATTACACATAAAGTTTAAATTAAAATGAATCTCTTTATTAATACACACTGTATAATCACACACATTAAAATGTTCATTTTAAAAACAATGATATACATGTAGCACCAGTCAAGAATTATCACTACTCCCTTACAGGGACCAAGCCCAAATGCCAGTTTACTAAATCACTGATAAAGCAATATGCGAAACATGTCAAATGAGGCCCCCCCATTACCATTTGACCAGTAGGAGACTATCACAAGTCCTCAATAAATGGACTGTAAATGCAATACCTATGGTGATCATGTTAATTGGCATTTGGGTTTAGCCTCTGTAAGGGTGTCATGGTAATTCTTGACTGTTGCTATATATCATTTTTTTAATATGGAAATTTGAATCATGTGTGATTATATGTATTAATAATAGGCATGTGCATGCCGGAAATTTTTGTTTCCTTTCAGGTGCATTAGTTCATTGAAGAATTTTGTTTTGTCATATTTATGTTGAAGCGATTAGTTTTTGAGATACATTTTGTTATATTCACCATTTCTTTCGTATATTCGTTGGTCTGTGTGGATTAAAAAAAAATACCAGTTTTTTTTTTAAGATTGCTATATATTTCAGATGAATTAATTATTCATATATTAAAACTATTTGGAAGAAATCAATATTTTCAGATGCAAAAAATTAAATAAATGCAAAATTTGGCGGTACCAAATTTTTCAAACCTAAGAATTGCATTAGACTGTGGAACTAAACTCACTGACTGTGACAATTACAAATTCAATTAAAATCACAATTTATTTGACTCCGAATTATCAGTCTAATATTGAAAATTGAATTCAGTTCCCCATGGGCCTGATCACCTACTACCTTATTATCCAAATGAAACAAATGCATTTGTTAATTTAGTTATAACTGTTTTTTGTTTTCATTTACATTCATTACTATGTCCATTAAGAGATTCACATACAGTACATCCGAACCTCTGAAAATCACATTTTCAGATGAAAATCGGTTCATTACGAAACAAAATGCACATATCTAATTAACAAAGAGATTCATTTTTAATTCAAACTCTGTGTATAGTTTGTTAATATAGTGTTAATATGTGGTTACACCCCTTTAGCACCTGATGGATAAATGCATGCACTAGCTGTTGGGATTTGAGCACAGGGATCTCTTGTTTGTTGTATTGTTGGGTCAGTAGCCAGACCTGAACCTTGTAGCTCTCCCCATTGTGTCTTTTCCCCTATGCTAGCATTGTGTCCACAGTAGCATTTGTGTAGGCAGAGCAGAGTAGGACTGGCCATAGAGGGATTACTTTGACGCAGTTGGCCAGCTTAAGCATGTATTGCAATATGTGTGAACAAAATATCCCTATTTATTGCATAGTCTGCATGAAAGGGTATATACCAGTGTGCAGAGGGTCCTCAGAATTTCTAGTTTGTTAAGAGTTCACACCTAAAAAGTCCCACAATATGTTGTTTTTCAAGTTTTTTACTTTGGGATGCAGTATGAGTTCTGACCCTCTGGGCTACTTTTTATCTTGGCATGAATACCTGATAAGTTCAAACTGATCACATGGATCAGATATAGTAAAAAGGATAGTGAGCGCTCTCTTAAATGTCAGCAGCTAGAACACTATAGGCAACCACAATGCCTCAAAATATATCAATAATTTTAAAACAACAGAGTGCAGCGCTTAGCAAAGTAAAAAAGTCACTAAATAAATGTCCACAGTAGTTCACTGTATAAATGCGAATTCCCACGGCTCCGTCTAATAACAGAAATGCGCACTCACCGGAAACGCATGGGTTATGCGCATGTGTGATCATGCATCACAAGCAATGGGTACATCAGAGGTCAGGCAGCCAGGCATCTCCCTCACGGTGGGTCCTCACAGACTCTTAGCTCAGGTACAGGGGTCCCTTTAAGATCAGCCCGGCGTTCCTTGTGAAAGAACTTCCTCTCAGGATGGCAAGGGTGTTTATTTCTGTGGGGATGATAGCTCCAAACAGGAGCCCCAGAACACAAATGCCAAAGATAGTGTAGTATGTCCAAAGTAAATATTTATTCATTTAAAACATATAGCAGGGCAGTATGCATGTCAAACTTCATATAAACAGTAAGCAGCAATACTGACCCCTTAGTAATGATGGCCGCCGGGCCTCCTCGTGGCTCCGGCGGTGGAATGACGTCACGCTCTGCGCAGCTCCTCCTTAGGCCTTTCGTGCTAGAGGCACATCATCAGAGGGGAGGCTGCCTTTTTTATATATCTTTTATAAAACAACAATTCAGGCCAATCTCTGGCAAAAATAAGGTCCTCCTCCCAATGGGCCATAAACAAGTTTGCCAAGCTGGGGGCAAACTTTGCCCCCATTGCCACGCCTCTAATCTGCAGGTAATATTTTTTATTGAACCAAAAATAGTTCCGGAACATCGCAAATTCCAATAGGTCTAAAATGAAACCCTTCTGGGTAGTATGTAGGGAGCTGTAATGTGTCAAGAAAAAATCAGCTGCTTCCATGCCATCATTATGATTGCATATGATGATATTCGAGTATAAGGAAGCAACATCAGCTGTTACTAAAAAAGTATCAGGAGAAGTAATTATGGTGCTAACCTCATTTAAGACCTGTTTAGTGTCTTTTAAATATGCTGCAGTTTGCAAGACAAGTGGCTGGAGAAAAAAGTCCACATATTCACCAATCCTAGAACATAAAGAGCCAATGCCACTTATTATTGGCCTCCCCGGTGGTTTTACAGGGTCTTTATGGACCTTCGGCAATATGTATAGGACTGGTAGTTTGGGTGCTGTTGGACATAAGAAGGCTTTTTCTTTTTTATTTAAAATACCTTCCTTATACCCTTTATTGATGATAATTTTGAGAGAACGTTTATACTCTATTTTGGGATCCTTGAGTAAGCGAACATATGTAGTATTGTCACTCAAAATATGGTTGACCTCATTAATATAGTCCTCCTTATTGAGAACAACCACGCCACCACCCTTGTCAGCTGGTCTAATTACCA
Organism: Staurois parvus; assembly: GCF_062004578.1. Classification (NCBI taxonomy): domain Eukaryota; kingdom Metazoa; phylum Chordata; class Amphibia; order Anura; family Ranidae; genus Staurois; species Staurois parvus. The sequence goes on along the minus strand of NW_028318400.1, from coordinate 2,543,946 downwards.
AATTATTTCTTTCTAGTAATAATTTAATAGCTTTAGCATCACCTGATCTGTCAGAAGATCTTTTATATGGTAATTCTGTTAACTCTTTCAAGACCTTATCTCTGAATAAATTCACGTATGTGTGGGTTTGTGGAGGAGGATTATAAGTAGACGCATTATGCAGGTAGGAATGGGTATATTTATCAATAGGGGCAACCTTAATGATAGGGTTACTCGCAAAATACCTTTTCAGGGATAATTGTCGTGCAAACTTGTGTATATCCATAGGTTTCAAATTTATTCAAATTTTTTGATGGGGCATATTTCAATCCTTTATCTAGCAAGTGAAGCGCTTTCTCTGTAACACTAGTTCCACTAAGGTTAAAAATACCTTGTGTCTTTACACCCTCCTTTTCTTGGGGGTGTCCATTTGTTCTCTTTCCCCCTCTCTTTCCCCTTCGGTGTCTCTTCTTTTCCGTGTGGTACTTACCCCTAAAAAAGGCTGCCGTGGATAATTTGTTGTTTGTTGGTAATGATCCGGATTATGTTGCTGGTTATAATAATAATCCGAATTAGGTGGTGCCCTAAAATTGTTGTTGTAAGGTGTGTTACTATACCTATTGTTATTGTGATTGGCTGGCCTTGACTGAGAATTAGTCTGTTTAGGTTGATGGTAAGTACCTTTATTGGGATTTTTAACCTTTTTATTGTTTCTGGGAGATGAATATTGTTTCTTATTTTGCCCTTTATACTGTTGAGGTTGGTATTGATCATAATTGTAAAGGCCAGGGGGGTAGTTATTCCCATACGGCCTATCCCGTTCATTATAAGGATGAGAGTGATGATTTCTAGATGGAGTATTAGTAGTATTTGGATACCAACGAAAATCTCGTGATCCAACATTGTCATCATGAATATTCTGTAAAGGTTCAAACCTGTTAGAGGTAGGTAGATCATAATGCTGATAATTACATTCTCCCGTATTAGATCTACTTTGATTTTTATTTGGTCCCATCAAAGGGGGTACATGATTAGGGACCAGTGGGTTAACAGGATCACTCTGTTTCTGCCAGTCAAAGACCATTTTATCAGAGTAATCCTTATAATCTCTCCCTCTGATGATGTGCCTCTAGCATGAAAGGCCTAAGGAGGAGCTGCGCAGAGCGTGACGTCATTCCACCGCCGGAGCCACGAGGAGGCCCGGCGGCCATCATTACTAAGGGGTCAGTATTGCTGCTTACTGTTTATATGAAGTTTGACATGCATACTGCCCTGCTATATGTTTTAAATGAATAAATATTTACTTTGGACATACTACACTATCTTTGGCATTTGTGTTCTGGGGCTCCTGTTTGGAGCTATCATCCCCACAGAAATAAACACCCTTGCCATCCTGAGAGGAAGTTCTTTCACAAGGAACGCCGGGCTGATCTTAAAGGGACCCCTGTACCTGAGCTAAGAGTCTGTGAGGACCCACCATGAGGGAGATGCCTGGCTGCCTGACCTCTGATGTACCCATTGCTTGTGATGCATGATCACACATGTGCATAACCCATGCGTTTCCGGTGAGTGCGCATTTCTGTTATTAGACGGAGCCGTGGGAATTCGCATTTATACAGTGAACTACTGTGGACATTTATTTAGTGACTTTTTTACTTTGCTAAGCGCTGCACTCTGTTGTTTTAAAATTATTGACATGGATCAGATATGACTGTACAGTAAATATGCCCTGAATTTGGTAATCATACAGATTGTCTAGGATACCTTGTTACTTACATCACCAACCAAAGTAAATGCAGTCTTTATAGCTGCGTATGGAGTGATAAGTTAGCATATTTATTTTGCTTGCCCCCCATAACTGATTTGCTTGAAAAATCAGATGACCTCAGCTGTACTATCAAAAGCTATAAAAAAAATTACCCAGGTTGCATGTGTATGGGGGGGGAGAGACATGTACATGCAGTGTCGAAGCGGAAAGGGGTGCTTTTTATATACAGTATTTATTTCAGGTGCTTATATAGCACCATCAATTTACGCATCGCTTTACATATACAGGTGAAACTCGAAAAATTAGAATATCGTGCAAAAGTTCATTTATTTAAGTAATGCAACTTAAAAGGTGAAACTAATATATGAAATAAACTCGAAAAATTAGAATATCGTGCAAACGTTCATTTATTTCAGTAATGCAACTTAAAAAGGTGAAATTAATATATGAGATAGACTCATTACATGCAAAGCAAGATAGTTCAAGCCGTAATATATCATAATTGTGATGATTATGGCTTACAGCTCAAGAAAACCCCAAATCCACAATCTCAGAAAATTAGAATATAGTGAAGGAGCAATATTCTCGGCTCAAAGTGTCCCATTCTAATCAGCTAATTAAGCCATAATACCTGCAAAGGGTTCCTGAGCCTTTAAATGGTCTCTCAGTCTGGTTCAGTAGGAATCACAATCATGGGAAAGACTGCTGACCTGACAGTTGTGCAGAAAACCATCATTGACACCCTCCATAAGGAGGGAAAGCCTCAAAAGGTAATTGCAAAAGAAGTTGGATGTTCCCAAAATTGTTGCATCAAAGCACATTAATAGAAAGTTATGTGGAAGGGAAAAGTGTGGAAGAAAAAGGTGCACAAGCAGCAGGGATGACCGCAGCCTGGAGAGGATTGTCAGGAAAAGGCCATTCAAAAGTGTTGGGGACTTTCACAAGGAGTGGACTGAGGCTGGAGTCAGTGCATCAAGAGCCACCACACACAGACGGATCCTGGACATGGGCTTCAAATGTCGTATTCCTCTTGTCAAGCCGCTCCTGAACAATAAACAACGTCAGAAGCGTCTTACCTGGGCTAAAGAAAAACAGACCTGGTCTGTTGCTCAGTGGTCCAAAGTCCTCTTTTCTGATGAGAGCAACTTTTACATCTCATTTGAAAACCAAGGACAGAGTTTGAAGGAAGAATAGAGAGGCACACACTGCAAGATGCTTGAAGTCCAGTGTGAAGTCTCCACAGTCTGTTGATTTGGGGAGCCATGTCATCTGCTGGTGTTGGTCCACTGTGCTTCATTAGGTCCAGGGTCAACGCAGCCGTCTACCAGGAGATTTTGGAGCACTTCATGCTTCCTTCTGCAGACGAGCTTTATGGGGATGCTGACTTCTCCAGAAGGACTTGGCACCTGCCCACACTGCCAAAAGCACCAAAACCTGGTTCAATGACCGTGGGATTACTGTGATTGGCCAGCAAACTCGCCTGACCTGAACCCCATAGAGAATCTATGGGGCATTGCCAAGAGAAAGATGATTGACATGAGACCGAACAATGCAGAAGAGCTGAAGGCCGCTATTGAAGCATCCTGGTCTTCCATAACACCTCAGCAGTGCCACAGGCTGATAGCTTCCATGCCACGCCGCATTGAGGCAGTAATTGCTACAAAAGGGGCCCAAACCAGATACTGAGTACATATGCATGCTTATACTTTTCAGTGGTCTGATATTGTTCTATGTACAATCCTTGTTTTATTGATTGCATGTAATATTCTAATTTTCTGAGATTGTGGATTTGGGGTTTTCATGAGCTGTAAGCCATAATCATCACAATTATGACAAATCACGGCTTGAACTATCTTGCTTTGCATGTAATGAGTCTATCTCATATATTAATTTCACCTTTTTAAGTTGCATTACTGAAATAAATGAACGTTTGCACGATATTAAAATTTTTCGAGTTTCACCTGTATATTGTACATTCACAACAGTTCCTAACCCTCAAGGGGCGTACAATCTAAGGTCCCTGACTTACATTCATACACATACTAGGGCCAATTTAGACAGGATCCAGCATGTCTTTGGAGTGTGGAAGAAAACCGGAGTAGCCGGAGGAAACCCACGCAGGCACAGGGAGAACGTGCAAACTCCAAGCAGGTTGTGAGGTGGCTGGGATTCAAACCAAGGACCCTAGTACTGCCAGGCGGAAGTGCTAACCATTTAGTCACTGTACTGCCCATGGAGCCATGAGCTGAGAGATGGGCCTACAGGTGACATGGTGGTAGTAATAACTCATTAGTGAGAAAAGAGGTAGATGTGCAGCTGTGAGAGGGGGATAAAAAGACCAAGAAGAGGTGAGAGCATAGAGATACAGTGCAGTGAGGTGTGGGGGGTACAGGCAAGAAGTAAGGGCAGGGGTAAGCATGCACTTGTGCAGTTGTCAAAGGAGGTTGTAGGCGCAGTAGGTGCACAGAAAGGAGGCTAATGGTGTAACGGGTCCTGAGAAGAGGGTGGGGGAAGTGCAGACACAAAGGGTGGTAAGGGAAGGGGAGCAGCAGGTGCGTTGGTTGCTGAGAGAAGCAGAGTGTTTGCATGGTGAGTGGTAAGAAGGGGGCTGCAGGTAATTTGGGTGCTGAAAGAAGGGAGTGTAGGTGTGGTGAGAGAAGGGGGCTGGTGAAGGACATATATCCGCAAGTGCAGTGGATGCTGAGGGAACGCGGGCTGCAGATACAGTGAAGTAAATATAACTGCAGGCATTGTTAGGTGATAGTGGAGGAGGGAGATTGTTGATATTGCTGGAAGGCAGCTTGTGTTTTAGTAGAGAAAGAGGATGGCTGACATTGCAAGGGGGGGGGGGGTTTGCTGACAGTATGGGAAGGGAGTGGCTGACACTGTGAAACTCTGACTGTTGTTGGACTCATGGTTAAAATGTTGTTGGACTCAGGGGCAGACTGTTGTGTGGCTCAAGGGCAGACTGTTGTTGGACTCAGGGGCAGACTGTTGTTGGACTCAGGGGTAGACTGTTGTTGGACTCAGGGGTAGACTGTTGTTGGACTCAGGAGCAGACTGTTGTTGGACTCAGGGGTAGACTGTTGTTGGACTCAGGGGCAGACTGTTGTTGGACTCAGGGGTAGACTGTTGTTTGGCTCAGGGGCAGACTGTTGTTTGGCTCAGGGGCAGACTGTTGTTTGTCTCAGGGGCAGACTGTTGTTTGGCTCAGGGGCAGACTGTTGTTTGGCTCAGGGGCAGACTGTTGTTGGACTCAGGGGCAGACTGTTGTTGGACTCAGGGGCAGACTGTTGTTGGACTCGGGCAGACTGTTGTTGGACTCAGGGGCAGACTGTTGTTGGACTCAGGAGCAGACTGTTGTTTGGCTCAGGGGCAGACTGTTGTTTGGCTCAGGAGCAGACTGTTGTGTGGCTCAGGGGCAGACTGTTGTTGGACTCAGGGGCAGACTGTTGTTGGACTCAGGGGCAGACTGTTGTTGGACTCGGGCAGACTGTTGTTGGACTCAGGGGCAGACTGTTGTTGGACTCAGGAGCAGACTGTTGTTTGGCTCAGGGGCAGACTGTTGTTTGGCTCAGGAGCAGACTGTTGTGTGGCTCAGGGGCAGACTGTTGTGTGGCTCAGGGGCAGACTGTTGTGTGGCTCAGGGGCAGACTGTTGTTGGACTCAGGGGCAGACTGTTGTTGGACTCGGGCAGACTGTTGTTGGACTCAGGGGCAGACTGTTGTTGGACTCAGGAGCAGACTGTTGTTTGGCTCAGGGGCAGACTGTTGTTTGGCTCAGGAGCAGACTGTTGTGTGGCTCAGGGGCAGACTGTTGTGTGGCTCAGGGGCAGACTGTTGTTTGGCTCAGGAGCAGACTGTTGTTTGGCTCAGGGGCAGACTGTTGTGTGGCTCAGGAGCAGACTGTTGTTTGGCTCAGGAGCAGACTGTTGTGTGGCTCAGGGGCAGACTGTTGTTTGGCTCAGGGGCAGACTGTTGTGTGACTCAGGGGCAGACTGTTGTGTGACTCAGGGGCAGACTGTTGTGTGACTCAGGGGCAGACTGTTGTGTGACTCAGGGGCAGACTATTGTTGGACTCAGGGGCAGACTGTTGTTGGACTCAGGGGCAGACTGTTGTTGGACTCAGGGGCAGACTGTTGTAGGACTCAGAGGCAATCTGTTGTGGGACTCAGTGGCAGACGGTTGAGAGACTGCTCCCGTTGTTCCTTTCAGCCTCCTGCATCCCCTACTGTTCCAATCAAGTAGCCCAAGGAAATACAGTATCTCTGGGGACTTGTAGGGGCACAGTGCAGGCCTTGAGAGAACTGCAGAGGGCTCGTGGAACCAGAAAGCCAGGCACATTTGAAGGGGTGACTGATCAGGGAGTTGCACTGGACGTTTCTTACAATCATTGGCCAATAGAGAGGAAGAAGGAACAATCCCCAAGTGGAACAAAAAAAACTCTGATCAAGGCATTATTCTCAATGGAAAGGTGAAACTGCTGAAAAAATAAAATCCTATTTGGCTTTTATATTTTAATGGAATCAAAGCGGTGAATAATGATTAATTACAATAAAAAGAAAAGTGATTGAAAATGTTATTTATGTCCTGGCTGAATTGTAATATTTCATAAATTAATAGCCATATAAAAATACATCGATTTTACATCCACTTTTGACCTTTAAATATAAATTGGCTGATAGTTTAGAACATACCTAAGTCTAAGGAAATAAGATAAATACCTTTTACATATTTGATGGCTATACTGCCCTTTTTTACATTATATAATTAGCCAAAATCACAATTTATTGAAACCTCATTGGACACTGTATAGGTCATTGGTGTCCTTCCTGCAGCCCAGGAACCACATGTGGTCTTTTGCTACTTATTGTGCTGCTCTTGGACCCTGACAAACAGAAGTCAGTTTTCCTGCTTTATTGGCCTTATAGTGCTTATTCAGGCCAGTAAATGAAAATAATTTATTGAGTTAGCATCTCCAATTTAAGTGGTTTATGTTTTTATTTTGGAACCTTACCGCTCCATTTGCAAATGTTTTTGAGAAAAGCTTGTACAGACCTTTGAGGTCATGTGAGAATCAGTGGATGATACTGATAATGGAGGACTATCCTCATTCTCACAAGATACATTTTGAGGACCTTTATTTAACTGGCTAGAGCTGAAGTGCCCAGTGATTATGCCCTCAGTACCTCAGCTGGATCAAATTCACTTGGCAGTCTACGTATGTATGTATGCTAACTTGTTCTTATTAGGATCTGTACTGGAATAAACAAAAACAAACAGCAACGTGCATGGCTATGTCAGTATAACAATTCAATTTTATAAAGTTAAAACAGCATCCACTTACATAACAAAGGATGAAATCCAGCCAAGTCATGAAGTAGCATATCAGTTCATGGGGAAGCTGTGTAACAGCAACAGGGTACTGTACTGTATAGCTCAGTAGGGACTGGAGGATGATGGCCGGAGAGAGCAGCAGGGACCAGAGCAGCTGCAACAAGAAGACAGCTGAAAGAACAGTTGGATGGTCTTTTATAGTGTGGGGGACTCTGGGACAGCATGTTTCTGGGCATAATATGATAATTTCTCAAGCCTGTTCTGTCCTGTTACCCTTGAAGAAGTCATATGGTATTGTGACGAAACTTGTAAGTGTGGAGCCTAGTGGCATCGCAATGTAAAATCGGAATTGACTGGAATAGATTCTCTGAGAGAGGTGAAGCATGATGATGGTTTTCTGATTTTATTTGAAGCTGATGGAACAAGGGTGGAGTATTAAAGCTGTACCTAATTTTAACATCTGAAAAGAAGGGGAAGTGTGATAATGCATCTGGAGATATCCTAAGGTGTGATGGTAGAGTTGGAGACACCCAGAGGAGATGACTGTAACCCCTTAAAGGGGAAAGCACACAGTGACCTATTTATTGTATAGGTCAAATAAATCAGGTTGTGGTACACCAGAGGGGTTATAAACACAAGAAGGAGACACTATTCATGGGAATGGGGTCTTTATTGAAAGGACTTTATTATATAGTAATAAGTGGACGTTGCACATGTTATACACAAAAAATTGGCTAAAGATTATTATGTACATTTATTTATGTGATCGGTAGAATTGTAATGACTGTACAGACATGTGGGATGATTTATGTTTTTATGTGCAGCACTTATTAACGTACATTCATATAATATGTAATTAAAAAACAATGTGCGCTATCAAACTAGTGAATAAGCTAATAAATAGAGTTGCTGCAATAACACTTAAAAGGTGACCCCACACTTAAAACATACATAAATAGTGTTGCACTAACCAGGGGCGAACTGACCATTCGAGCATTCGGGCTCTGCCCGAGGGCCCTGGGTCAGTAGGGGCCCCATAAAATGCCCCTGGTACCTTTCATTGGCTTTTTCGGGTGTTGGCAAGGACACAGGGGCCCCATGATTCCCTATTGCCCGGGGGCCCCATGAGTTGTCAGTCTGTCCCTGGCGCTAACACACATAAACATAATAGTTCATAAACAGATTCAAACGTGATAGTTCAATCACAATATGAAATATAAATGCTCTAGATGGCAGCAGCGATCTGATGACAGGCACCCCTTCAATGACAATATAAACAGGACACTTCACAGCTTATCTCCACATACAGAAAGAACAGAGGACATCTCCAATAGTGTAATACTGTTTTAATTCCACATAAAATAATTCCAGAGTGTCACTCACATGATAGAAGCAGTAACAGCGATTTGCAAGTCAAAACTCCGGCTCCGTAAAAATTCGGCAATGATGTCACTAGGCTCCGCCCCTACCCGTTACGCCACCAACCACGTGACTTCGTCGAACCCATATATATTTTTAGGTGGAGGAACACTAAGTCAAGGTGAAGCACTGTGTTTTTCAAATAGACTATTTATCTGGAGCACATCATAGTGATTCTTCACCATTCAAGCACCTTATTTGATTTTCACCATTCAAGCACTTTATATTTATATTTCATATTTTGATTGAACTATCACGTTTGAATCTGTTTATGGACTATTATGTTTATATGAGTTAGCGCAACATTATTTACAGTTGCAAGAAAAAGTATGTGAACCCCTTGGGATTACGTGGAGTTTTGCATGCATTGGGCATAAAATGTGCTCTGAACGTCGTCTAAGTCACAACAATAGAAGAACACAGTCTGCTGAACATAATACTACACAAACATTAGATGTTGCCATGGTTTAATTGCACATAACATGTAAACATTCACAGTGCAGGGAGGAAAAAGTATGTGAACCTTTGGACTTAACCTCCCTGGCGGTATGATTATTTCAGATTTTTGGTGCTGAAAGCGGTACCATTTTTTTGCATGGAAATATGTATTTTTTTTATTGTAGGCTGTAATTTTTAGGAAAAACTCACTGAAATCTGTCCGAACAAGAGTCTAGTAAACATCCCGGGTATGATAAAATTTGAAACACAAAATCATAAATTATAATTTAATAAATAATCATAAAAATAATATAAAAATAATAAAAAATTTAATTCAATAATATAATCAAACCAAAAACACTGAAATGTGAAATAGAGCGCCAAGTTCGCACATTGCTGAGCTCAGTCGCAAAATCGTTTTCAGTTTCTGATGACGAATTTCCCCCACGAATCATTATCACTCAATTCTGTAAGTGGTTCTGATTTACTATCGCTGTTCTCTAGCTGATCTAAACCGCTTTTGACCTAAAGGGACACTTTTTGGACGCCATGGACATTTCTCAGTTTCCAGGCAGAAAGAACAGACAAAATGCAGGCAGGGCGCAGGACAAAGCACTAGGGACAATATGTATGTGAAATTGGTTGAAACAGCAATGTTTTACTGTGTAAAATGAAAAAAAAAAAAAAGACATTTTTTAAAATTTTTAAATTTCCCGCCGCCGGCGCCCGTACGTCCCGACGTCACAGGGACAGGACACAGAAGCCGGATGCCGGCATCGGCCGGAGGAGATGGCCGGGGACGCTGCAGGGGACACATCGTGGGAGCGCAGGGTAAGGTAAGTGAAGAACACATGCCGGAGCAGCGCCGCATGGTATTCCCGAGTGTAGCTCGGGGTTACCGCTTTTGGTACTGAAATGTTACCCCGAGCTACACTCGGGAATACCGCCAAGGAGGTTAATAACTGGTTGACCCTCCTTTGGCAGCAATAACCTCAACCAAACATTTCCTGTAGTTGCAGATCAGACCTGCACAACGATCTGGAGTAATTTTGGACCACTCCTCTTCACAAAACTGTTTCAGTGTAGCAATATTCTTGGGATGTCTGGTGTGAATCGCTCTCTTAAGGTCTCTCGGGTTGAGGTCAGGACTCTGACTGGGCCACTCCAGAAGGCGTATTCTGTGCTGTTGCAGCCATTGTTTTGTTGAATTACTTGTATGCTTTGGGTCATTGTCCTGTTGCATCACCCATCCTCTGCGGAGCTTCAGTTGGCGGACAGATGGTCGTACGTTTTCCTGCAAAATGTCTTGATAAACTCTGGAATTCATTTTCCCATCAATGACAACAATCCATCCAGGCCCTGAGGCAGCAAAGCAGCCCCAAACCATGATGCTCCCTCCACCATGTTTTACAGTGGGGATGAGGTTTTGATGTTGGTGTGCTGTGCCTTTTTTTCTCCACACATAGTGTTGTGTGTTCTTCCCAAACAACTCAATCTTGGTTTCATCTGTCCACAGTATATTTTGCCAGTAGTGCTGTGGAACATCCAGGTGCTCTTTTGCAAACTTCAAACGTGCTGCAATATTCTTTTTGGACAGCAATGGCTTCCTCCGTGGTGTCCTCCCATGTACTCCATTCTTGTTTAATGTTTTCCTTATTGTAGATGTGTCAACAAAAATGTTAGCATGTGCCAGAGATTTCTGTAGGTCTTTAGCTGACACTCTGGGATTCTTCTTTACCTCATGCAGCATTCTGCGCTGTGCTCTTGCAGTCATTTTTACAGGACGATCGCGCCTAGGGAGAGTAGCAACAGTGCTAAACTTTCTCCATTTGTAGACAGTCTGTCTTACCGTGGACACATGAACATCAAGGCTTTTGGAGATACTTTTGTAACCCTTTCCAGCTTCATGCAAGTCAACAATTCTTGATCGTAGGTCTTCTGAGAGCTCTTTTCTGTGAGGCATGGTTCACATCAGGCAGTGCTTCTTGAAACCAGTAAACCCAAAACAGGTGTGTGTTTTTTAAGGGCAGGACAGCTGTCAGCAACACATCCAATATCATCACACTGATTGGAGTCAAGGTTGGCTCACTCCTGGCTCCAATTAGCTCTGGGAGAAGTCATTAAGCTAGGGCCTCACATACTTTTTCCTCCCTGCACTGTGAATGTTTACATGTTCTGTGCAATTAAACCATGGCAACATCTAATGTTTGTGTAGTATTATGTTCAGCAGACTGTGTTCTTCTATTGTTCTTCTATTGTTGTGACTTAGACGACGTTCAGAGCACATTTTATGATCAATTCATGCAAAACTCCACATAATCCCAAGGGGTTCACATACTTTTTCTTACAACTGTATGTATGTTTTACATTCATATAATATGTGCCCAGTCTCTTACTGTCCCCTGTAGCATGCCTGCAGTATTTGATGGTCTCCTGTAGCATGCCCAAGTCTTCACTTTCTAATCAATTACTATAGCATGTTTATATAGTTAGTCTTTCTGAAATAAGACAAATGTCCAGAGGAAGGCAAAAACAAACACAGCAAAGCATGATCCAATTTGCTCCTGCTGGGAAAGAATTCCTTCCTGATCCCCTGAGAGGCAATCGGATATTCCCTGGATCAACTTTACCTATAAATGCTAGTATCCAGTTATATTATGTGTATCTAGGAAAGAATCCAGGCCTTTTTAAAAGTAATCCACTGAGCCGGCCAGAATCAACTCTTGAGGGAGTCTATTCCTCATTTTCACAGCTCTTACTGTGAAGAAACCTTTCCATGTTTGAAGATTAAATCTCTTTTCCTCCAGATGTAAAGAGTGCCCCCTTGTCCTCTGTGATGACCTCAGGGTGAATAATTCCACACCGAGTTCACTATATGAACCACTGATGTATTTATACATGTTGATCATATCACCCCTTAATCTCCTCTTCTCGAGAATAAATTCAGTTCCTCTAATCTTTCCTCATAGCTGAGCTCCTCCATGCCTCTTATCAGTTTGGTTGCCCTTCTCTGTACTTTCTCCAGTTCCCCAATGTTCTTTTTGTGAATTGGTGCCCAAAACTCAACTGCATATTCCAGATGAGGTCTTACTAATGATTTGTACCGGGGTAATATGATATCTCTCTCTCTGGAGTCTATACCTCTTTTAGTATGAGAGGGTTTTGCTCGCTTTAGAAGCCGCAGCTTGGCATTGCATGTCATTATTAAGCTTGTGATCTACCAGAACTCCCAGCTCCTTCTCCACCATTGATTCCCCCAGTTGTACCCCCCCTAGTATGTCTGATGCATGCATATTCTTAGCCCCCAAGTGCAGAACCTTACATTTATCAACATTAAACCTCATTTGCCACATAGTTGCCCAATTAAACAGTGCATTGAAGTCGGCTTGTAAATTGAAAACATCCTGTAAGGACGTTACTCCACTGCACAGCTTGGTGTCAACTGCAAAGACTGCTTTCAGTCTTTAACTATCTACTGCAGCATTCCCAGTCTCTGGCAGTTTTCTATAGCATTTTACACTTTGTCTGTTACATGTGCAGCCATATTCACGAATGTCTCTTTAAATTTAGTCTGCATGCCTGTAGTCAGCTAATGTCAATTTATATTTTGTCTTATTCAGCTCCTCCTAAGCCCAGCCTGGTTGTCAGCTTTCCTTCTGTCAGTAGGTGGTACTGTCATCTTTGGCATTAGTGTGGCATCCCACTGTGGGTCTGGGTTATGAATATTCAAATCCTTTCCCAGCCAACAACTAGCAACTTCTTTGCTATTGGAGCATTATGGGAAAGGGTCTAAATATTTGGGGTAAGCTGATGCAAGCTCTCTTGCCCCCAGGCTCTGGTCTGAGAATGGTGCATGTGATGGAGGTACTTCTTTAGACCTGCCTGTATGAGAAGCCTGCATGAGAAGGCATTGAACTTAGGCCTGTAGCTGTTTTTATCAGGATACAGGATAGCATCCCAGAGAAGCAGGTAACTCTCATGGAGAAGACAGGACACAGGATAGAGTGCCAGAGAAGGATCCCACTGGAGGTCTTTTGCACTGGAACCTGTGACTAGGAGCCAATTGACTCTACTAAATAAAGATGGTTGCTGTTGTCATTGTCTATGGAAGAATTCTAAACACAGGAACACAGCCAGTGCAAGGGGCAGGCAGGAGGAGCACAGTGGCATCATGTAAGGTGGGGGGGGAGGGGGTGTGCTGCAAGGAGATTGGGGGGGGGGGGATTTGTGTTGGGAGGGGAATTCTGGGAGTGGCAGGGGAATTGTTCTCAGAGGGGAAATTTGGAAGGGGGTGGTGCTAGGAGTGGTGATGTATGATGATTTGTGTTGGGAGGGTGATGGGGGAAGAGGATTTGTGCTACAATAGATGATATTGTAGAGAGGGGAGGGGAATTGTGCTAGGAGGGATGATTGGGGGTGTTTGTGCTTGGAAGGGGATTTTTTTTGGGGGGGGGTGGCTTTGTGCTAGGAGGGGTTATTGGGGGAAAATTTGTGCTTTGAGAGGGGATTTGGAGTGAGGGGGAGAGGATGTGTACTCAAATGGGAGATTTGAGAGGTAAAGGATTTGTGCTAAAAAGGGTGATTTTTTTTGGGGGGGGAGCAATATTTGTGCTGGTGGATTTGGGGTATGGGGGTAAAGGTTTGTGCTGGGAGGAGAGATATCAGCGAGGGGGCAAATTTGTACTGGGAGGAGGGGTTATTTATGCTTAAGGGGTAAGCATGCAGATTAGTGCTCAATTTTTTTTGGGGGGGGATTGTTACTGACACATAATGCACATACATCTTGGGGGGTGGGAAGCAGTTTGGCATGTTCACCCTCGGCTCTAGATGACCTTGTCCCGGTATTGCACAGGAGTGTTGGATTCAATTTAAAGGTCCTTTTTTGACATGTAATGTACCGGAGCTCTGCTTTAATCTCTCTCATGGTGTTGTGAGTAATAAACTCCCTTTTTGCTTCACCTAAAAAGGTCTGGCACTGATCTGTTCACCTTTCCTTGATTGCCTGAGACCTACACCTCTGGTGGTGCCTCCAGGGATCTAGGGAGGGCTACATATGCAATGATGTCAGGGACCACACTTGAGGCCCCTTTTCATCAAATAAGTTGACCACCACTGGTAAGCAATCCTAGGAATAAAACAAAAAAATATGTAATATTAAAATGGATGGTCTGAAAAATTGAAAATGAAATTGTTTTTGGTTTCCAATCTACATGAAAATATTGATGGAACAGGTTATTCTAACAGGTAATATGAAATTACATAACAGTTGCATTCATAAACTCAATCCAGTATGCCTTTCATCATTCACTATTCCCATACCTTTCCATTTATTAACCTGTACTGTAGAAAAAAGAATGACTTTCAAACAAAAGCCTCTTTTTCTATTATGGCGAAATTAGCTTTGCATTCAAATGACTTTTTCAATCAGTGAATTGGCATCAAGAGGCATAAATTTCTAAATGTTTCAATAAAGCTGCCTTCATCACATAAGTGATAAAAAATGACCTTTTGGACAAATAATGAAAGAAAGTTGAATAAAAATATTGGAGGAATTCATTTCAGTTTAATTTAAGCACCTTATTCAGCCTTTTGTGATGAACGGAACCCGTTCTTAAGGAACTAAAACGATTAAATGTTTAAGGCGGGTGACAAGTGACAAGAGTTTTGAAAGAGATAGTTATAGCAAGTGATCTGGTCATTGTTTAACCAGTTTTATATATATATATATATATACATATACACTGTCTTTTTTTTTTGTAAATATTTTATTATAGTTTTTCAAAAATACCATTTCCATTTTCAAAAACTAGAAAAAAAACCCCACCTTATTATAATACTCATATTTGTCTAACAATATATCAAATTGTTGACAATGCTCCTAGTATATTTTTTTCCCCTTTCCCTTTCCCTCCCTCCTCTCCCATATCCCATGCCTCCCCAGCCCTTAAGCCCTTCCCCGCAGCCCTAATTAATTTCTTTCTACTCGTTCTAAAAGAATATTACTTTAGTATTATTTTTATCCTCCATGACTTTTTCTCTTTTTTTTTTTTATTTTTATTCCCTACTCCTTCCCTAGTACATGTATTCTAGGTATGAACTTGACCTTTTAAAATTTTCCCACTTTTCCCATCTTCTACAGAAAATCTCCATCCTGTCTTCCTCCATGTGGTATAGTTCTTCCAATTTATAAATCCTCTCCACCCTTTCTATCCAATCTTTTACACTCTGTGCTTGTTGTTTTTTCCAAAACTTAGATATTAAACCCTTCGCGGCATTCGGATAGTACACTAATCTGATTTTTTTATTTTTTTTATATTTTTTTACTGAAAGCTCAGAACTATAAAGGAGACAAATGTCTGGTTTCTTTGAAATATTAACCTCTGTTATTTCCTGTATTAAGTTTAATATGCTTCCCCAGAACTTTTGTATTTCATGACACTCCCACCACAAGTGAAACATTGTGCCTCTATTCCCACATCCCCGCCAACATAAAGGTGAATTATTTTCACTTATCCTATGCAACACTCGGTGTGATGTACCATCTTGTCAAAAATTTATAGTTCATTTCTACCTCCTTCATATTTACATTTCCATGAATTAAACTATACATTTTCTTCTGTTTTTTTTCTCGTCAATTATTACTCCTAAATCCCTCTCCCATTTTTCTATATATTGTGGCCTTATATCCCTACTTAAACCAGTGAGTATCTTATATATTTTAGAAGTCCCATGCTTCCCATCTCCTCGGGTTTCTAATAGGTGCTTAAAAGGATTCCAGTCCTCTTTTTTATTGGTTTTGGAAGATTTCCTACAAAGTGTTTCAACTGAAAATAATGCCATACATCCATTTTTGTGAAAATCTTTCTTTCTTTCCAATTCCCTAAGTGAGCATATTTCCCCTCCCTTCATTATATCTTTTAATTGTGCTTCTTTCTTCTTTATCCACATCCCCGTGATACTTCTTTGCCTGGAGGGAAAAACTTTGTGTTCGCTAGGGGCATTAACAGTGAATTCAATTCCCATCCCATCTGTTTGTGTAAAGCATCCCAAACTCTAAATACATTACGTGTAAATAAACTTGTGTTATCTACTAATCCACGGTACTGAGGAGGCAAAAAAATATTTCTACATAAATCTGTACAGCTTAATGTGCTTCTCATGTAGCATTTGTTTATCTCTAGTTAGGTTTATATTTAATATCTCTGTTTTAGTTGGATTCATTTTTAAATTTGACATCTCACCATATTCTTTTAAACATTTCATTAAGTTTGGCAGTGTTATCCTTGGGTTTCCTACATAGAACAGCATATCATCTGCATAAGCTGCCACCTTATGCTCCAACTCTCCTACCCAAATTCCATTTATGTCTATATTATTCCTTATGGTGGCCAGGGAGGACTCCAAAGACAATACATAGAACAATGGAGACAGAGGACATCGCTGTCTTGTTCTGTTCTGCATCCCCATATATTCTGACAGATCCCCATTTACCATAATTGCGGCTGAGGGTTTACTATATAATTTCCTTATCCATTCTCTCATTCTAGGGCCCACTCCCAAAACTCCCAAGGTGTCTAACATATATCCTCAATTGATTCTATCAAATGCTTTCTTAGCATCTATCGAGAGTATAAACGCAGGAGTTTCCTCCTTCCTACTTTTTTGTATGAGAAACTGAGATCTTAATCCGTTATCTCTACCCTCCCTCCCTGGGACAAACCCAACTTGGTCCATATGTATCCACTTCGGCATTAAATCTCTCAACCTGTTTGCTAATACTTTTGCATATAATTTAGTGTGTGTATTTAATAGAGATATCGGTCTATAACTTGCACAATGGGTATCTTCTTTACGTATAAGGACAACATGAGCTTGCAGGGATTCCTTCCTCATTTCCATCACCCCTCCCAGGGCATTCATATATATCCTCAAATTTTGGTATTAATATTTCTTCGTATTTCTTATAATACCTTACTGTACACCCATCAGGGCCCAGGCTCTTCCCAGCTACCGTACTTTTTAATGCTATTTGTATTTCTCCTTGTGTGATTTCTATTTCCAAAGATTTTAATTGTTCTTCACTTAGTTTCGGTAATCCCACCTTTTTTATATATGCCTGTCTTCTTTCTATTTTTCTTATCTCATCTTCTCCTTTAGTACCATGTGGCATTATATTATATAACTTATTATAATATTCTTTAAACACTTTTGCTATATCTTTAGTTGAGTATACTAGTTCTCCTTTGTCATCTCTTATTTTCTCTATAAAGTTCCTAGTTTTTTTTTCCTTTGGGCCCTCATTAAGTATTTTCCTGGACGATCTCCCCATCTATATCTTTCACTTATCATTTTATTAAAGGATCTCCTCTTATCCTCTTTCAATAAATTATTTAATTCTTCTCTTTTAAATATTATTTTTTGCATCCCCTCTTTTGTTATTTTATTTTTATGCATCTGCTCTAGATTGCCGAGTTCTCTAAGGAGTGTATTTACTTTTTCCCTTCTTTCCCTCTTCTTCTTAACTCCTATCGCTATTAGGATTCCTCTAATATAGGCCTTATGAGCTTCCCACACAGTAGCCGCCGACACTTCCTCAGAATCATTTTCCTTAAAAAAATGGATTTATTTCCTTCTTAATTTTCAAATCCATCTCTTGGTCCTGAAGAAGTGTCTCATTTAGCCCTATAATCTCCCTCCACTCTGCTCATTTCCCCATAGTAATTTTATTGTAACAGGAGCATGATCAGAAATCGCCATGGTTTCAATATTTACTTTAACTATAGACTCAATAAGTCAATGATCCAACAGTATGTGATCCAGTCTCGAGTACATCTTATGTACCTGAGAATAATATGTGTAGTCTCTATCTTTCACATGCCTAACTCTCCATGCATCTATCAGTTGACATTGATATAGCATTTTTTTTAGATTTTTCAAAGACCTACTACTTTCTCTATGTACCGATGAGGTCACATCCGTCTGTGGATCCATACAAAAATTAAAGCCTCCTGCCACAATCAAACCACCTTTTTTGAAAACCATTAATTTTCTCAGAGTGTTTTTCAAAAATATCTCCGGTTTCTTATTTGGACAATAAATGTTTGCTAGTGTGCATTCTATTTCCTGTAATCTTCCTTTCAAGAACAAAAATCTCCCTTCAGGATCTGCCCATCTTTTCTCCAACATAAACCTTATATTTGTCGCAAATCCTATTGCCACTCCCTTTGCTCGTTTAACTGGAGAATCTGCATAGAACCATTCTGGGTAATGCCTAGACTGTAACTTCACATTTGTTTCTTGTACTAGATGAGTCTCTTGTAAAAACACCACCGAGGAACATCTATGTTGAAGCTCTGTAAGGATCCTAAATCTTTTCGCAGGACTATTTAAACCTCTCCCGTTATATGTTACGAAGTGAGTCTCTTCTATTTTTCCCTTTTTATCTCCTCCTTTCATCCCTCTTCACCCTCCTCCTCTCTCTCCCTCATATCTTCCCCTTCGTTCAAAAAAGGTTTTTTTAAACTAATGTACCTCCAACTAGCCCACTTATTCTAAGGCTGCAAAAGAGTCCCAGGCTGACTATTCCCTCCCAAAAACCTTCTCCCTCCCTCCCATCCTCCCATCCCAACTCCCCACCCACCCATCCCCTACCCTCCTTCCCCCCCTCCCCTTTTATGCTACTTTCTTGCCTATAAATCATTTGTGGCCCTAACCCCACCTTTGATTCAGATTTAGAGTGAAGCTCTGACCATGTACGTCCCATCAGAATTCTACCTAAACCTCCGTGTGTCCCGCCTAACTCAGAAAAACAGGAAAAGTGAAGGAAAAAAAAAACCAAAAGAGAGACAAAAACAAAAAAAGAGAAAATAATAATAATAAATATTATAGAAAGAAAGATAAAGAGAGAGAAAAAAAAAGAAAAAACAAAACCAAAATCCTAAGAGGGAGTCAGCAATAGGTCCTATTTACCATCTCTCTATTCCCTATTCCTTCTTGACACAACCTGCCACCCCTCCTTTCCTTTAGCCCATACCTCCCCTTCTTCTACTTCCCACCCAGGAATTTCTATTTTCTGTAAATCAAGTCTCTCACAAAAGTCACTTAGGTCTTCCGGATGTCTCAATCTTGCTGAACGACCATTTTTCCATCCATTCAAACATGCCGGGAATCCCCAACTGTATCGAATATTCTGTTTTCTCATCTGTTCTAATAATGGTTTCAGAGACCTCCTTCTTTTCAATGTTTCTGCTGCTAAATCAGCAAAAATCTTTATATTTATTTATCCATATTTTATCACAGTTCTTCCTTTTATCTTCTTCCAGATCTCTTCTTTATCTCGATAATTATGAAATTGCACAATTACATCTCTCATATTTTCTTTTCTACCTTCTTGTTGATGTCTTCCTATTCTATATACTCTGTTCATTTTAAGAGTCTCCAATGTAGGTCTGTCCATTATAGTGTTAAGCATTTTCCTTATTATTCCCATTAGATCTTCTTCTTGGGAGATCTCTGGAAGGCCTCGAATCCTTAGGTTACATCTCCTATCCCTATTCTCCTGATCTTCTATTTTGTATAGCAGATTTCTTTTGTTCTTTTCTCATTTCTATCATCTTTTTTCTAACTTCTGGATAATTTGGGCATGTTTATCCACCTTTTCTTCTGCCTCCTCCACTCTGTACAATATTTACCCCAAATCTTTGTGAATTTCCGCCATTTCTTGTTTTATAGATTTCTCCAGTCTTTTAAACATTTCTGCTATTTCTGGTTAGTGGGCATCTGTGAGTTCTTATCTTGTTCTACATTTTCCATCCCCACTCCTTCTTCCTTTTGTTGACTGCTATTAGCTGTTCCTAGGGATAGTCTGGAGTTATCAGCTCAGGAAAAACGTAGGTGTTGGGAGCTGAGAGCCCTCACATCGGGCTCTCACTCCACTCCATGGTCAGGCTCCTCCTCCCAACTCCCCTATATATACTTTCTTGATTGTATTAAAATGTGTTTTTTTTTACTAATAGTTTACATCATAGATTCTTAACTCCATATACTATATTCTTTCCTGGCTGTATTGCATATCATGTGAAGGGTGCTACAGGTTTCAAAAAATCTAATACGATTTGAAGATTTATGGTCTTATGATCTCCATATATACATGACAATAATAATAATAAATATACATAGCAATTTGAAAGGGCAATCAAAGTTTTGATTCCATTATATGTGAAAACTCTAATACCTAAGGTATTTTGATCTAAGGGGATTTGATCAACCATATGATTGCAAGACAGGAGTAAATATTATCTTTTAACACCCTAATTATTTGCTGGTTGCTCTGACGTTAATGACCTATGCTTCTGAAAATACTAGTTCTCTGATAGCAGTGCTAGTCTGGTAGCTTCATAGCTTTTAGGTTGGCCATACTTGAACAAAACTCGGCCAGTTTGGCAGGGACTGGCCGAATTTCAATCAGTGTGTGACCATTCCAGCTCCACAGATTTCATTGACCAGTTCCCTACCGCACTATAGGCAAAAGACGGCTACAAAGCAGTTGGTTATTTCTGGGAGGACGTCCATGGACATCCACCCAGAACCTAACCCCCTGTGTGCCCTCTGGGGCGTGCACCACGCATGATCTGATCACGTGTCCAGGTAAAGGGACAATCAAAATGCCAGTTATCGGCAGTCCTCGCCTCAAGCTGACAGCGCGTGAGGACAGGAGAGCCAGTAAGCGGCATTTCTCAGGGAGACATCTACACTGATCAGTGTAGCCTCATCAGTACGGCCAATAGTGCCCATCATTGCTGGCTATCAATGCCTCCTCAGTGCTGGCTATCAGTGCCTCCTCAGTGCTGACTGTCTTTGTCCATCAGTGCTGGCTGTCAGTGCCCATCAGTGCTGCCTATAAGTGCCTCCTCATTAGTGCACATCAGTGAAAGAGGAAAATCACAAAACTTTATAACAGAAACTAATAAAATTTCTTGTGTTCCAAATTTTTGGTCTTTTTTCGTTTGTTCACCAAAATATAAAAACCCCAAAGGTGATTAAATACCACCAAAATAAAGCTCTATTTGTCTGAAAAAATGATACAAATTTTGTTTGTGCACCATGTTGCATGATCGAGCAATTGTCATTCAAACTGCAACAGCTCTGAAAGCTGAAATTTAGCCTGGGCAGGAAGGGGGTAAAAGTGCCTGGTAGGCAAAATGGTTAACGTGTTCAAAATGTTTATCAATCAGAGGATGCAACCATTTAGCTTCAGCCACTGATCAATGTATTCTGATAATGTCCTGAGAAGGGATAGGAGATTTGTGTGGATGAAAAAACTCACTACGTATGGCCAGAAAAAAATTAAACCAGATAAATCTTACTGCTCGAAAGTTCTTCACCAAGACTTTGCTGCAAGTACCAAATCAGTGACTCAACATATTGATACTAGAGGATCAGCAACAATCTGTCAACACAAGCCACCCCATATTTCTTTACTGGTAATTTTTGTTCTTATTTGAATTCTCCTTTATGAATAGTAGAAAGAATGTATGCAGCTGTTTAAATTGGGGTGGGGGTTAGTAAGTACCTTATAAGTAAATCTCCTTAATTTTGCTTATTTTGATTTGTGTAATCTCCCAAATTTTCAGGAAAAAAATAAACCGGAAATGACATTTCTATCTAAAATCTTTATTTGGTACACAGACATTATGAATAGAGATCCACATGAAAAAAACAAACATTTTTATTAACTTATAATGTTAAGCACGCCAGAGTCTTCATATTCTGGGATTTGTAAGAATGATGTGCTGTACCCCAGAGTATCATTAAACAGTGGAAAATATAATTTAAAGATTAAAAAGATTACGCAGCCCTGAAAGAAAGGGCATAGAATATAAACCAAGATTAAGAGTGTAGCCTGCTGATAAACTGCTCCTGCAAAAGATCGTCTCGTGAACGCTTTTTCCTGAAAAACACAAATTAAAAGCAGAATGAGATCCCAAATTCAAGTGCATACAGATATTTCATATTAATATGGATTTTATTCTAAAAAATAAAACTGACCTTCCCAAGAGTTTGGTTTCAAATGTACTAATATACTAAATATAAAGTGATAGAAAAACAAATTCACATTACCATTTGAGTACTAGCCTGGATATACCCCTTCATTACCAGGCCGATTTTCAATTTTCAGTGCTGTGATAGTTTGCCTGACAATTACTCAGTCCTACATAACTGTACCAAAATTTATTTTTTATCCTTTTTTTTTTTTAGACAGAATTTTATTTAGGTAATATTTAATAAGCACAGTTTGTATTTTTTATTTTATAAAGAAAAAAGGACCAATGACTGAAAAAAATTAGGTTCTGACTACCTTATGCATTTCTCAAGGCCCTAAAATGTCAAGACATTACAAACACCCCCTAGCTTGTTTCGTTCAGGTTAGTTTAGTTAAGACATAGAGTATACAGTACAGAATAAACACTTTACTCCTGCGCTAGGAAAGGACTCAGTAGACCCAATAGGAATGTTCTGGAATTTTCTGGAATATGCACTGCTTGCTGCCCTCAACAGACCGGGGTGGTCCGAATACACTGAATACAACTGGAGAGACAGAAAAAGGGCGCACCGACCTAGTGCATTATTATTTAAAATAATTTATTAACGAAACAAAAATAGGTATCATACTCACAATGGACATAATAACACAGCCATGTCAAACTGAACAAGATGTATGATCCAAACAACATCTGAGTCCATACGATGGAACCCTGGATGACCAACTGGCTAACGCATTTCGAAGACACAACCTCTTTCTCAGAGCCAACCTGAGGAAGAGGTTGTGTCCTCGAAACGCGTTAGACAGTCTTTAATAAATTATTTTAAATGATAATGCACTAGGTCGTGTGCCCGTTTTCTGTCTCTCCATTTGTATACAGTACAGAATAGAGTCTTACTTTGAATGTTGGTTGGCAATGGTGTTTGCCCCCTTAAATGTTGGTGGTGAGTGCTCCATGCCTGTTTTATGGTCAATGTGCCCCTGTGTGCCCACTTTTCATTGATGGTCAATGCAAGGCGTGTTACTTAAAGCGGTAGTAAACTCTGCTTTTGAAGTTGTACCTACGGGAAAGCCTATAAAAAGGCTAACCTCTAGGTGCAGTGAATATCTCCTAAACTTGCGGTGTTTAGGAGATATTCACACTGGATGCAGCCAGTGACGTTAAAAGCACATCTTCTCTGAAAGGAAGGCATACCCATGCTGTCCCTTCAGAGTTGTGTGCCGTAAACAGTGACTCCTGTGTGCATGCACGGCAGTGATGGACTGGAGCCAGCAAACTCAGGAAGACTGGGAGAAGATGGAAGACCTGGCAGCGGTGACAGCACACCACTGGAGGGCCTTCTTCCAAGGTAAGTATTTCATAATTTGCTAGTATGCAATGCATAATAGCACATTTTGTCATTGCCTTTCAGGGGATTTATTTTTTTATTTTTTTTAATGCCAAGATGTACTACCGCTTTAAGTAGGATTGGCAGCAGAGGCATAAAGGGAAGGGTTAGTTTACATTTGTGATCACTGAGATTGCCCATCACAGCAATCACTAGGCACAGATCCACTCTGGTTGTCCCTGTGCATTTTGCCTGTGATTTTTCCATGTCCAATACCATATGGAAGAAAAATATATTTGAAATATATTTTAAAAATATTCTTCCCAAATATATTGACATATATTTTATTACAAAATATATGAAAAATATTTTTAAAAGTACATTTCAAATATACTGTATGTCTTTTTTAAATATTTTAAATATATTCTTCAGACTTTTTTAAACATATAAAAAAGTCATTTTAACATATATATTATACATATATTTGTAAATGCATTCCAAAAATGTAGACTTGTATTTTTAAAAACATACACTATATTTGAAATGTACTTTTAAAAATATTTTTCATATATTTTGTAATAAAAAAGCACTTCAACATGCAGTGTGTGTATATATATATATATATATATATATATATATATATATATATATATATATAAAAAATATATTGAATATGGCCAAAATTGTAGCATTTCAAATATATGGCAATATATTTGGGACCAATATTTTTAATGTATATTGTATATTTCAAATATATTTTTCTTCCATATGGGATCAGTGCAATCACAGGCATTGTACGGGTTCAGTACACAGAGCACCAATTTTAACAGTGCTCCAGAAATAAACATCCATCCACCCATCCTTTTTGCAATGGTATATCACTGCTCTTGCCTCATATACATCATGGTCAAAGCCAAAATATATTTCTATAATACTGAAAAGCCAGGAAATGCATATGTTGACAACATGGCAATTTACAAAAATAAAGTAGAACGTTAGATCAATTACAAATTAATGATATACTAAATCTAATAACATTACAACTTATTAACTATTTGCTGAAGCCTAAATTAAAATAATTTGTAACAATGAATCACTTCAAAAATATGTTTCCCAAAGGCCCGATGCACACTATAGCATGTAGCAACTGTATTACCCTCAATACACTTGAGTTGTAAAGCGCCATGACACACAGATGTTAACTCACAGATGTATGTGTTTCCACGGTTTATCGCATTCCTATGCAGCCTAATGGGCTGCTTTATTGAAGCATGCCTTAATGCACAGTAACATTTTTCCTTTAACGAACGTTCATTAATAGAATGCATTATGTCCAACTTGTTTTCTACTGCCATACATTACTCAGGAGTCTTATGGGTTGATTTACTACAAGAGTAGAGATGGTCCACTTAGCTTAGTAAATATTGTGGAATTCAGTTAACCACTTGTCCTCCAGAGGATTTACCTTCCTTCCTTATCAGGCCATTTTTTGTGATAAGGCGCTGCGTTACTTTAACTGACAATTGTGCGGTCATACAATGCTGCACCCAAATGAAATTTATGTCCTTTTTTTCACACAAATTGAGCTTTCTTTTGGTGGTATTTGGTCCCCTGTGCATTTTTTATTTTTTGTGCTATAAACAATAAAAAGACAGACAATTTTAGGCCAAAATGTATTCTGCTATGTCTTTGCTAAAAAGAAATCCCAATATGTGTAAATTAATTGGTTTACGTGAAAGTTATACATATGGTAGTATATATACTGAAAATTTTATACTAGTAAAGGCGGCAATCAGCGACTTATAGCAGCACTGTGGGACTGCAGTGGGCATTCTGACACTGGAGAGGAACTAATTGTCACTCACATCCCCAGTGTCACTAATACAGTGATCAGTGCTAATAAAAAGCACTAACACTGTACTAATGACACTTATTGCACAGTAACATATGTACTAATGACACTGGGCAGGAAGGGGTAACATCGGGGGTGATCAAAGGGTTAACTGTGTGCTGTGCGTGTTTTACTGTGTAAACACGCTGCTTAGTATTGCTCTGCATAGCAGATTAATACAAAGCAGCGTACTGGAGCTGACGGGAGAGAGATCTGTATTGTTTGCATACAGACCTCTCCCCTGTCAGAGTTCCTCGGCGATCGTTCGGTGCTAGCAGGGAATCTCCAGTCGGGACCCGATGATCGACAGCTGTAGCCGACAAAGGCGGCGCGGGTAGTGCGCATGCCTGGCCCCTACCCGGAAAAACAAAATCACATATATATACATACATGATTTTGTGCAGTCCTGCTGCCCTGTAGCAGTAGTTCTGCTATAGGGTGGTCGGGAAGCGGTTAAACTGTAGCAGGCATCAGAGTTTTCAAATAAAATGCAGGGCTACTAACATTGTATTGTACACGGTGAGGCAAGCTTGCAACTGTGAAGAAAAAGAGGGAATACCACCAGAGGTAGGTGGGGTAGCCTTATATTAAGCTCAAAGACTCACCTACAGTAAAGGTGTGGGTGTAAACCTAGCATAATGCACATAACAAGAAATAGTAGTTGTATAGTGCAAACTACCAAAGTAGGTAATAATCACCCAGGCAATGTGGCTCTCGTGTAAAACCACATATTTATTGATCCCATTACAGGGAAAAAGAGTGATATTTGCTGACAGTGAAACACACGACCACTGAACATTTAATTAAAAACAATACAAAGGAAGCAATCCGGATTGCAATGCGTTTACTATAGGAAATGTCGCATTGGACAATAGTGAGATTATACAGCGCTGGTATGTTCCATAAGGAACAGTTGCTAAGCAAACAGGTCATAACATATAGCCATCAGTATGGAATAAATAATTTGGAATCAAAGCTCATTATAAAGCAATTGTAATCTGCAGCTAAATATATATAATGACTTGTAAAGACTAAATCGTCCCGGTTAGGTGGAGAACAAACAAATTTTCCCTTTGTAGAGCATGGAAAAAACAGTGGTCTCAAATGAAGGCCGGATATGTATCCAAAGGAATTGAGATATTTACATGGAGTTATGCAGTGTTGAAGATATGTCATAATGTCCCATGTATGATAATGGAGATCATCTTCAGTGTTGGGCCAGTGAAAGCCAAATATATATCCAGAAAGAGCATAACCATAAACATGGATTTATACAGTGTTGAAGTATGTCATACTGTCCTGATGGATACTGAAAAACAAAGTAGGCATTTCTACAACTGCTAAATATACTGTTTAATATAGTATATTATTCCACTTAAAGTCTAGTGCACAGGTGTCAAACTGGTGGCCCTCCAGCTGTTGCCAAACTACAAATCCCATGAGGCATTGCAAGATTGACAGATACAAGCATGACTTTCAAAGTCAGAGGTATGATGGGACTTGTAGTTTCGCAACAGCTGGAGGGCCACCAAATTGACATCCCTGGTCTAGGGGGTTGTATAAGATCCTCTATTACTTACATAACTCACCACTGTAGCAGGCATCAGAGTTTTCACGTAAAATGCAGGGCTACTAAAACTGGATTGTACATAGTGAAGCAAGCCTGCAACTGTGGCCTGGGGCAGTTTACAGGGAAGGCTGAGACTGACTGGTTGCACAAAAGGTTATACATACCTGCTCTGTACAATGGTATTGCACAGAAAGGTCGCTTTCATCTTCTTCTGCCAGTACGTAGTGGCACCATCTGCTCCTCCCTCTTTTGGGTGCCTCTCCACTCTCTCCTCACAAGAGTTTGACTTACAACAACAGTATCCCATGACTCCATTGTACTCAGTGTCTCCTGTGAAATTAGGAAGTCAGGGGAGGGGGGCTGGAGCCAGAGACAGTTCTGGAGGGGTGACATGGAGCCAAGTAACTGTTTAGGGACAGAGGGTGGCAGGAAAGGTAGGTGGGGAGGTACAGCATGGTGCGGGCAGTAAATGTACAGAGTCTGGTTGTATCAAATCTTGAAACTTAGAATAAAAGAGAAGTATGGGAATTTTTTTTTAATCATACCTAGTTGGATGCTGCATCTGTCCCCTGCCAGCTCTAAGGGTGATTACTAGGGGCGATCACGTGACCGCAGAACACTGAGTTTTCACTGCTGCTGCCCCCCAGCGCTCACTGGAGTTCTGGGCTGTGGAGGGGGAGTGAGCTGCTGGCTCAGGCTCTCAGTGGCTCAGCCAGGTACCGCTCCAGACTCTGGGGTGGATCTTGACCATATGGCCTGCTGTTAGCTGAAATCGGGTCACAGGAGTGCAGAACGAACTGCACTCCTGTGATCCATAGGAGACGTACAGCCAAAAGGAACTTTAACTGTACTTCTCTTTTAAGCAAAGTGCCAATGTTACAAACCCCCTAGCAGTAGAGCACTGCTTAGGGAGATAACTCACAATTAAAAGTAGTCACAGATAGGGCTAAGGAGAGCTGCTGACAGCGTCTAAATAGAGTGTAAGATGCGGCCTGGCCGATCTGGTCTTATGAGGGGTGACTTCTGACAGGTTAGCAAGTCCCTAGCCTTTCCCTCCTCATCAGGAACCTTTCCCCACAGCTAGTTGTCCTTGACAAGCAGGGTCTCTCTCCCTACACTATCCACTCGCAAAATGCGTGCCAAAACCTGGAGGCAGGGGCTTTACTAGACCCTGCTAACTCAAGATGGCCTCCCAGGTTTACATGGCTAGAGCATAGCCAACTGGAACGCTCCTCCACTTGACCCATGAAACCATAGAGAAACCATAGAGAAACCATGTTTCCCTTGGACTTCCTCTCCAGGCTGTTGTACCACTCCAGTTGAGCACCACCTACAGTGAAAACAGACTGCACCTGCCTCCAGGTAGGTGGGCATTTTTTACCTTCAGAGAATGCATTTAGGTCAAAAACCTTAAGACTTTAGTACCACTTTATCTCTGCTGAAGTCAGACTAAAATAAGATTCTGAGTGTTTTTGTTGTTTTAGGAAGTATCTTTCCTCCGAAGCAGTGACAACATTACATACTGAAGTTTTGGCTCTGGTGCAGGCTTAACAGCTACTGCTGTTTACCATACCTTTTTTAATAGAAATTCTTTAGGAAGACAGAATGGTACAATAGTATATTTCACAGTTACCATAGATTTTGTTGGCATTCTTAAAATGTATATACAGTAAATAGAAAATCAAGAATTTTGATAACGCCTATAGATTTATCTATTTACTTCCTTCCATTTTTCTGAGTAATTTAGTTAAGAAACCAGGTAGAGTCATTCTGAACAGGATGGTGTAACATTTGTAACTGAGAGAGAAGTTTCATAAATGGAAGAAACCCTAAAGCTGAACTCCACACGAATGTATCTCTGAATTCAATAATACATCATTAAATGTATTTTTTATGCAAAGTAAGTAGCTGCATTTGACTCTGACAGTCTCTTCTATAAAGCAACTCGGACTAAGGGAAAGAGAAGCAGCGCAGGGAACCAGTGAGTTGTCCTGCATTGTTGGAGCATATATTGACATATATTTGAAATGCTACAATTTTGGCCATATTCAATATATTTCAAAATATATTTCAATAAATATATACATACTGTATGTTGAAATGCGTTTTTATTATGATCTCTGAAAACCTATCTCTGCAGGGAAGCCTATCCTGCCTATCCAGCTAATAATGGAATCTTCTACTCTTCCTACCAGTCCATCCCCCACAGTTACTACCTTTTGTACCACTAGCCCCTCCCTCCTAGATGGTAAGCTCCAAGGAGCAAGGCCCTCCTATCCATCTTGTATTGAACTGTATTGTTGCTGTAATGTCTCCCTATATATTGTAAAGTGCTGTACAAACTGTTGGCACTATATAAATCCTGTATAATAATAATAATTACAAAATATGAAAAATATTCTTAAAAATGCATTTCAAATATACTGTATGTCTTTAAAAATACAAATCTACATTTTTGGAATGCATTTACAAATATATGTAAAAATATATCTTAAAATAACTTTATGTTAACAAAATCTAAAGAATATATTTAAAAAAATATATATTTTTAAAAATATTTTTTTTCACAGATGTATACAATCAAGCACCTAGGCATGCAGACTGCTTCTACAAACATTTGTGAAAGAATGGGTCGCTCTCAGGAACTCAGTGAATTCAAGCGTGGTACCGTGATAGGTTGCCACCTGTGCAATAAGTCCATCCATGAAATTTCCTTGCTACTAAATATTCCACGGTCAACTGACTGTTAGTGGTATAACAAAGTGGAAGCAACTGGACACAACAGCAATTCAGCCACAAAGTGGTAGGCCATGTAAAATGACAGAGCGGGGTCAGAGCATACTGAAGTGCACACTGTGGAAAAGTGCCAACTGTCTGCAGAATCAAAAGCTAAAGACCCCCAAGCTTTGTGTGGCCTTCAGATTAGCACAACAATAGTGCGTTGAAAGCTTCATGGAATGGGTTTCCATGGGTGAGCAGTTGCATCCATGCCTTACATCACCAAGTGCAATGCGAAGAGTCTATGCAGTAAAATCACACCGCCACTGGACTCTAGAGCAGTGGAGACATGTACTCTGGAGTGATGAATCACACTTCTCTGTTTGGCAATCCGATGGACGTGTCTGGGTTTGGTGGTTGCCAGGAGAATGGTACTTGCCTGACTGCATTGTGCAAGTGTAAAGTTTGGTGGAGGGGGGATTATGGTGTGGGTTGTTTTTCAGGGGTTGGGCTTGGTCCCTTAGTTCCAGTGAAGGGAACTCTTAAGTTGTCAGCATACCAATACATTTTGGATGATTTCATGCTCCCAACTTTGTGGGAACAGTTTGGGGATGGCCCCTTCCTGTTCCAACATGACTGAGCACCAGCGCACAAACCAAGGTCCATAAAGACATAGATGAGTGAATTTGAGGTGGAGGAATTTGACTGGCCTGCACAGGGTCCTGATCTCAACCCAGTAGAACACCTTTGGGATGAATTAGAGCGGAGACTGCAAGCCAGACCTTCTCCTCCGACATCAATGCCTGTCCTCACAAAGGCGCTTCTGGAAGAATGGTCAAACCTTTCCATAGACACCCTCCTAAACCTTGTGGACGGCCTTCCCAGAAGAGTTGAAGCTGTTTTAGCTGCAAAAGGGTGGGCCAACTCAATATTAATTCATACAGACTAAGACTGGGATGCCATTAAAGTTCATGTGCATCTAAAGGCAGGCGCCCCAATACTTTTGGCAACATAGTGTATCTTAGTTATAAAAAGCCAACAAGAGCATGTACATACAGTGTATATATATATA
The DNA here is from genome assembly GCF_062004578.1 of Staurois parvus. Lineage (NCBI taxonomy): Eukaryota > Metazoa > Chordata > Amphibia > Anura > Ranidae > Staurois > Staurois parvus. The sequence goes on along the minus strand of NW_028318400.1, from coordinate 2,513,385 downwards.
TATATATATATATATATATGAAACATAAAAATATTGATATGGAAGAAACATATTTGAAGTTACCATAAAAATAATTACAAATGTAAATAAAAAAATTGGATCACCGTAAAGATAGGGTATTGGACCCGTATATCAGAAATACATCTAGTATTACAGTAGTTGTTATAACTTATCTCATGACATCTAAATAAAAATGTATCAATTAAGTGCCTGTATATTAGCCTTAACAGTTCTTGGGAACCCTTCCTTCCTGCTCCTTTCTATGTCTTCTGTCACTATACAAACACTCTGCACTGATTCAGGACCAATTAGACACAGCCTACTGACCACCCCTTGCAAAGGCGACAAACTGTCCTTCCTTATGGAAGTCTGGCCCTGCTCAAGATGGTCAGCATTTTGGAGGAGTAAAAAAGACTTTAAAAATTGCAGATTTTACACTCCCAGATGATCCCTCTTTCTGCCTATGTTATAACTCCTGTATCTCACTGAATACTTACAGTAGATTGATTTTTTGCCATTTTAATGCTGCCAAAACCTGCTCAAACCTTTCCCTAAAGGGGAAAAACTCACAACCCCATCCCTGTCCATGTGGGTTACAAAGTTGGAGTAAATAAACACAATGGAAAACTTAGTGCTCTCTTTACAAAACAAACATGATCTTTATTTGAAAACTTGGATCTATTAGAATGCATTGTGTTTCCAAGATGAAGGTAAATCCCTTGTTGACAGGCATGGGCTGAACATTTTTATTCTCACTGTCCTGTGGTCTCAGAGGTTTCTCCTTGTTCTTTACTTTTTAACTTTTCTATACTTTTATACTTTATACTATTTCTTTAGTTGTTTGCTTGTTTTGCATTGTTCTTCTTTTAACCACCCCCCTCCCCCAACCCACGCGCACACACACACACTTTATTCCCTGCTGTGTTCATAAATTAGAAGTTTCTTTCACTTATAATTGAAAAATCTTCTGATTCCTGAAATGCAATGCTGTTGGTTGATGTTTACTAGTGGAGGTCACAATGGAGTTATGAAACAATTCGCAGTCATTATCTTGTGGTGTTTTTGTTGCTATTTGTGATGTTTTGAATTCTTTTTTTGTTCACAAACTATTTATTGAAAAATAGATATAAATTCAGTACAAAGTATTCTGACAATGTACAAGAAAGAATATACATCAGAAACACGAATGCAAAACTTAAAAAAAAAAAAAATAGAAAACAATTTAGAAGCACAATGAGAGTATTTAAAACTGCAAGATTGTCATAACCATGCATCAGATATATGAGTTAACAGAGAATCGCCAAAAGGCACTTATCTAATAGACTGTAATATGATGAACATATAAAGAGAGGAGAAAAATCAGATTAGGGTAGAAGCATCTGACGGTGGGTAGTCCACCTGTCCCATTTAAGAGAAAACAGGTGCAACTGATTGTAAAGGAAATTTGTAAACCCTGTATAAAATTGAATTCTATTTTGTATGTTTTGCCTATGTATTTTACACTGCACTCATTGTGCACACGGCACTATTAGTGTTTTGATTATGTTTTCATTCCTTCAATTGGCAGATTTTTTGTGTTCAAAGGAACAAAATAGTGTATACCTTCTGCGCTAAGGAAGTGTACAGCAACTCAAAAAAATAAATATTAATTGAATAAATAAAATAAATGGCGGCCGCTAACACCCACACTTATTACCCAAAGTGAAAATAAGTAAATGACAAAATAATGGTGTAGCGCTCAAAAACAATGAATAAATATTATGTATATATAAATATAACATACAAAATAATAAAAACTATAATATTAATGTCTCTAGAGTGATCACTTAATAATAGCTTGATCCCTCTCGGAATCAAATAGGTGATAAACCAAAGTGCAAGAGATCTCTGATTAATCTCTCAATAGTGCCTTGATCCCTACAGGGATCCAAACGTGAAAAAAACAAAGTAAAATAGTGATAATAAATAGACCTGTGATATACTACAATAAATGTGTACACAGCTACCCCGATCCTAAATTTAGGATCAATGCCTAATCATAAAAAACAGTGAAACCAAACAAGTGATCAGGATGTTACTGATCAAACACAAACAGTGATTAAGTGATCCCAGTACTGGGGGATAAATCATACAAAATGAAGTGAACAGTGCTTCAAAAAGAATATAGAGCAGGGGTCTCTAAACGTTATAAGCAAAGGGCCAGTTTTCTGTCTTTCAGGCTTTTGGGGGCCAGACTGTGGCCAATGGGAGTAGAAAATGCCTCAACAGCAATGCCTCATCATTAATTTTAATGGAAGGAATATTGCCTTATTGTTGATATCAATGAGAAGAACTACACTGTTGATGTAAGTAGGGGGAATGGTTCTCCATCATTGGTGTCAGTTGGTGGATTAGTGCCAATGGCCAGATAAAGGCAAGAAAGAGACCACATCTGGCTCCTGATCTGCAGTTTGGAGACCACTGGTATAGAGGATCCTTTCCATTAACATGATAGCAACTCTTCTGACTCCACTACGAGACCATAAACTTTATCTCCAGCGATGTATACAGCTATACGACATGGTGTTGAACTATCTCTTGCATTAGATCAGACAGTTTAACTCAATGAATAAACTCACATGTTGAGGAAGTCAGATGAGGAAACCATTCGAATGTTCCGTTTAATGGAGGATAATCATATGTAGAAAAACGTTAATGTTGTAAGCCTCATGGAAAGATGCATACAGGTAGACAGGATACAGTGGAATGACTACAGAGAGAGGCAGGGGGGAGGGGTATACACAAGTACAGTGAGAGAAAGAGCTCAGCTTAGACAGAAGGACACAGCTTAAAGACACAGAGCAATAATAAACAAGTGATGGTCACAGAGAAATAATAATAAATCAAATAGTGTAACACAACACTGCCCATCTGAAATCTTTAGATTTCATAACTTCAATATATATATATTCGATAAGTCCAAGTCTGATGAATGTCTTGGAATCTGTAACAAGAAACATGCAACAAGCAAACAGAAACATAAGTTCAACTGGATGGCAGAACAGGTAGTAATCCAACATGGGACATCTTCAGAGAATACAAGTTCCAAGTAAATAAAACCCTGTTTAGCAGCAATGTACTCCCTGCCATGCCAATAGCATGGCAGAGTGGTTTCATAAGTCAGTCACCTGGCAAAAGGAGTACTAACTCTGCAATTGGTCAAACAAAAAGTTAGTGTTGATCCTCCCATGGTTACCTTGACCTCTACCTTGTAATCATCACTGGGCATAACTTTAGTAATAAGACCCATAGGCCATTCATTCTGACAAACTTACTTGTCCTTTAGGAGAATGAGATCTCCATCCTTGATATTAGGCTTAGATGTTTGCCACTTTTGACAACCTTGAAGATGATGAAGATACTCCTTCCTCCAGTGATGCCAAAACAGATTGGCTAGATGTTGCACCTGTTTCCATTGATGCCTGTAGATATTCTTGGAGTAAATTTCACTTGAAGTTATTGCAGCAGTTCCAATTTTTTGAGTAAAAAGCAAAGCTGGAATAAGGATCACTGGAGCATCAGGATCTGGAGATACCGGCACTAAAGGTCTTGCATTCACTATAGCAGACACTTCAGCAAGAAAGGTAGACAGTCTATTGGGTTAGTAGTAATTTAAGATTCTGCAACATGGAATCAAGAATTCTTTGTGCTACCTCTAATCATTGGTTCCCAGGATCCTCCCATGTGTGAAGTACGTCAAGGGTTAAGCAACCAAGTACATCCATTGTTGGCCAGGAAATTGTCTAATTGCAACTCTTTACATGCTCCAACAAAGTTGGTACCACAGTCGGATCTCAGTTGCTCAACTGGTCCTCTAACAGAGAAGAATATTGGGTGAGAAGCACACCCAGAAAGGAGCCTGACCATGGCTTGGTGCGGGAGCTCGATGTGAGGGCTCCTGACTCCCAAGCACCTCCAATGTACTGCCGAGAAGGGGAGAGATGTGTGGGAAGCCCTGGAGAGACTAGCCGGGGAGAGGGGGTTTTCCTGGTGGGGTGCGTGGACCGAGGACCTCTGGGAATGGCGACCATCGCGGCAGGTCTTCCTGTGCTCTTGGCCCGGCTCTGTGTGTTCCCCAGAGCTCAGTGGACGCCGGGCGATCAGGTGATCTGCAGCAAGGGAGCTCTGGGAGGCAGAGGAACCAGCTGGTGTTTCTTGGAGCAGGGGAGACGCCGGCTCTCTTCCTCCTGCACACAGGACCGTGGCAGATGGAGACACGCTGAAACGACCTGGGTGACCCCCCCTCTGCAATCCACTCATTGTGTGAAGGGAATGTCAAGTGCACTGTTCCCCAGAAGAGAGTACCTGGAGCCGCCTCGCCCCTCACTTGGAGTAAAAAAAGAGATGTCCTAAAGTGCAGGAAAGTCTATTAGAGAAGTTCAATCTCTATAAAAACCAGAGATCTCACATGGGGGAGAAGTATTCCTGTTTCGAGTGCAGGAAATTTTTTTCATGTAAGTCCTATTTTTATATATACCAGTGATAATACAAGAGGGAGTAGCCATACCTTTGTTCGAGTGCGGGAAATGTTTTTCACAGAAGTCCAGCCTGCATATATATCAGAGACCTCACATGAGGAAGATGCTATATTCCTGTTTTAAGTGCAGGAAATGTTTTCTCAGATAAGTCTAGACTTTACATATATCAGAGATCTTACACAGGTGAAAAGCCATTTATCTGCCCTGAGTGCGGGAAATACTTTTCAGTGAAGCCCAGTCTTCACACACATCAGAAATCTTACACGGAGGAGAAATTGTATACCTGTTCGGAGTGCAGAAAATGTTTTTCAGAGAAGCCCTTTTCTTCATAAAAAGCCGTATTGGGGACAAGAGGGTGAGTGAGAGCGGCAAAAGTACTGAGATTAATATATTGCATGGGAACTGAACTGTATGTATTGAACTATATGTTGAAACTGAGGAGGGGTTCACCCAGGGGGTCTTAGAGGAAAATCAGAAGGACGACAATGTAAAACAGATAAAGAGTTAGAAGAAGAGGACCCAGGTAGATGAGTCTGGGAGTGGGGGGAGAGAAAAAGGAAGAAAAGAACTGAGAGGGGGATACCCATGGAAAACAACACATTTTGATATCAAATCAAAAATAGAGCCCCCCCAAAACCAGAACTGCAGAAAATTGAAAAAGTCCCTGACAGCATGAAAAACAAAGTATCAAAAGGGAGGAGGGCCTAAGGCTTCCCAAACAGGGTTAATTAAAAAATATATATCCTCACAGGAGAAACAGACTCCAGAGAGACAACAGGGAATAAGTGTAAGAGGTGAGAGTGAAACCGGCGGGGAATGTTCCAGACTAAATCACATAAATATCCTCCTGCGCTCTTATGGTAAGCAGTAAATTAAGCTAGGAAGCAGCCAGCATCTGTCCCATACCAAACAAAGGCAATATGAATAAAATATAAAAGTTGATGCAGCGCTAAAAAAAAAACTATACCTAAATAAAATACATAACCAGAATGTATATATATGTATTTAAATGATCCAAAACCACCTGGGGATAAGCAGAAAACAGTGGCCCTTAATAGGCTGATAATAGTGGTTAAGTGCAGGGTAAAGTGTCCAAAGTTCATATATCTACAGGGGTGCAGGTGAATCACAGCACACTTCAAAAACGTGATCCCAGGCAGTCTTGCTGCAATGGCCTCTCACCTCCACTCTATGACCCTACAGGGCCACAAAGCGTACTGTAGATCACCTCGGAATCCTCCAATTCAGGGACTCTTTTGATAGGTTGGTATCACATGAACAAGGACACAATTCCTCCAGACCAGTAGGTAAACGGAAAACCCTCTCCTCCGATGTTACAACCGCTCATAGGCTCATAAATGAGGAGATAAACACAGTCCTCATAGTGTATTACCGCTTTATTTGTAAATAGGCAGCAAATATCCAAACAAGGAAAAAGGTAATCCACTTACATGGCAAACAGCTTGTATGGAGATGGCAATACAATGCTGGGTGTACAGCAGGATCAAAAAGGTGCACCAAGATGGCGTCACGCCGGAAGTGCGTCACCACGCTATTGCCGGCGACGCGTTGCGTCACGTAACTCGTGACTTCATCAGGACAGCGTGATTGGCCGGCAGCACTTCCTTATAAAGGCCAGGAACTGCACCCATCAAGACCACAGTGGGCGGTGCGATCGCGGCCATATTCTAATGGTCCAGTGTGCAGAGAACCTGTACAGCCATATTAATGTAGTCCAATGAGGACAGACCTTCTCCCATTAGGTCTAGCAATCCCAGTGAGGTAATAAACTAAAATAAACAAGCACCACAAGTCAATAACTCTTTATAATAACCGCATTAATCATAGAGAGACTCATATAAAAAAATATATATAGATGTGGAAAACCACATGCTTTAATGATGGATAAAAAAGATAAAACGAGCATATCCATATAGTAATATATAGCTTGCCCTATAAAATATCATACAAAAATTGTATGAACTAAAATATGTAAATGATAAAATATAAAATATAAAAAAATATATATTAATTAATTACTAAATTAATTAATCAATAGAAGAAAAACGCTCCTTTGTAATCCTGCATGAACTCTTTGCATCAAGTACTATAGCACACAATATATCAACATAGGAAATATTATTGGTCACTGATAAAACAGTTCAAGTCGAACTCAATATTGAGTCCCATCGGAGCAAATGTATCCATGAGAAAAATATATTTAGATTCTATCTGACTTAAAGATCTCACTTTGTGGGACCCTCTCCAATGTTTCTTGTATTTTTCAACTCCCCAGAATTTAAGACCAGAAGGGTCTTGATTATGGTGTAGCCGAAAATGATTGGATAAACAATGTTTCGGGAAACCCTTTTTTATATTCTGGACATGTTCTCTCAACCGAACCCATAAGGGTCTTTTTGTCCTTCCCACATATTGCAAGCCACATCCGCATTGGAGAACATATATGACCCCCTCCGTTCTACAAGATATAAAGTCCTTAACTTGGAAAGACCTACCATTACTAGTAGCTGCAAAGGAACTCAATCTAGTGTTCGAGCCCCTAGTGGCTCTGCAGGCATAACAGATCTTACACGGGAAAAACCCTTTTTGATCAAGAAACGTAGCCTTAGAACTTTTAGTAGGGGGGTCCAATACACTACGAACCAATTTGGACCTAAGGGAAGGAGCCTTCCTATATATAAATTTGGGTGTAGCCGGTAACAATTTTGAAAGAATGGGGTCAGTTATTAGAATCGGCCAATAACGTCTAAATACACTTTCTATCTGTTTGTAATTGCTGGTAAAGTCCAGAATAATTGCCGTATGGTCCCCCAAGTCTTCTGTCTTGGGTTTATCTACAAGGAAATCACTCCTCATCATTGTTCCCACTTCTGCGATCTTATTTTTAATCATTTCTCTAGAATAACCTTTGCTACAAAATCTCTCTTCCATAATGTTGGCTTGCTCATAATATTCCTTGATATCTGTGCAATTCCTTCTAAGTCTGACCAGCTGTCCTTTCGGGATATTCATCAGCCAAGGAGGAAAATGGCAACTATCTAGTGGAATGTAACCATTCCGATCTACTTTTTTGAAGAAAGTTTTAGTATGAAGATTATTATCCCTCACCGAGATGCACAAATCCAAGTAATTAATGGAAGTGCCACTTATTTCCCACGAGAGCTTGATGCATTTATCATTACTATTTAACTGATTTAGAAAAGACAATAAATCAGATTCCAGTCCATCCCAGATAATGATAACATCGTCAATAAACCTTTTGTAAAGGAGTAGTTGTTTAGGGGGATTCTGATACAGACTATCCCTGGGAATAGCTAACAGTGGTCAACATATGGAAGAAGTGGATATGGATAAAGTAGAAGAACAAGAGGAGAGCTCCCAGATGCCTACTAAAGCAGAAATGTTTAAAGGACTTGAAAGATCCCTAAAACAGGAATTGGCAAAATTACACAAAGACCTGGGGCAAATATTATCAAGGGTGGGGGAGACAGAAGAAAAACTAGATAAACATGCCCAAATCATACAGAAATTAGAAAAACGGGCGATGGAAATAAGAAAAGAACAAAGAAATCTGTTATATAAATTGGAAGACCAGGACAATAGGGATAGGAGATGCAATCTAAGGATACGAGGCTTTCCAGAGATCTCCCAAGGAGAAGATTTGACGCGAATAGTAATGAGAATGCTGAATACTATAATGGATAGAACTATAACAGAGCCTCTCAAAATGGAAGGAGTATATAGAATGGGAAAATACATACAAGAAGATAGAAAGGAAAAGCCAAGAGATGTAATAGTGTAATTCCATAATTTTCGGGATAAAGAAGAGCTTTGGAAGAAGATAAAAGGAAGACCAATAATAAAATATGGAGAAATAAATATACAGATCTTTGCTGATTTAGCAGCAGAAACATTAATAAGAAGGAGAACTTTGAAACCGTTATTGGTACAGATGAGAAAATAGAATGTTCGATATAGCTGGGGGTTTCCAGCTTGTTTGATCGGATGGAGAAATGGACGTTCAGCAAGACTGAGATTCCCCCGAAGATCTGAGAGACTTTTGTGAGAGACTTGATATACAGAAAATAAATAACCCTGGTCGGGAGGAAGAAGGAGAGATGTGGGTTATGGAAAATGAGAGGAGGCAGGTAGCGCTAAGGAGAAATAGAGAGTAAGAATAGTAAAGATAAATAAGAAGGGAGAGTGGGGGTTCTCTCCTTTTTTTTTCTCTCTCTCCCTCCATTGCTGCCTCTCTCATGATCTTTAAAGTTTACTAGAGTATGGCACGACACGGAGGATGAGACACGCTTATTGGGGAAAAGTTCATGGTCAGAGCTTCACCTTAAAAGCTGAATCAAACGTGGGGTTGGGACCACAAATGATTCATAGGCAAAATGTAAGCCTAAAGGGAGATGGGGGGGGGGTGCAGGAGGGTATGGGGTGGGGATAGGTAATTTAAGACTCTGCAAAATAGTGGGAGAAACATCAGTCTGGAGAAATCCTAGAGATCAAAGGGGAAGATGTGGAGGAAAGAGGAAGAGTGAAGAGATGGGGAAGATAGGAGTGGAGAGGAGAAGAATGTAAGAGATTTACTTAGTGACTTATAATATTAAAGGGTTAAATAGCCCTGGGAAGAGATTTGGGATTTTTAAAGAAATTGAACATAGATTTTCTTCAGTGTTTTTTTTTACAGGAGACACATTTGGTGCAAGAATCAAATGTGAAATTAAATTCCAGATATTATCCAATGTGGTTTTTTGCTGATTCCCCAATTAAACATTGCAAGGGAGTGGCAATAGGTTTTGCGAAAAATATAAGGTTTAAGCTGGAAGACAGATTGGTAGATCCGGAAGGGAGATTTCTGTTTCTGAAGGGAAAATTACAGGAAATAGACTGTACATTAGCAAATATTTATTGCCTGACAGTACTCAATTGTTTTTGCCCGAATAAGAAACCGGAGGTATTCCTAAAAAATACTCTGAGGAAGTTAATGGATTTCAAAAAGGCAATTTAATTGTGGCAGGTGATTTCAATCTCTGCATGGATCCTCAGATGGATATGACGTCCCCTGTGCAGAGAGATGGTAGTAGGTCTCTGAAATCCTTGAAAAAAATGATATACCAATGTCAACTTGTAGATATATGGAGAATTAAGCACATGAAGGACAGATACTATACGTTTTATTCTCATGCACATGAGATGTATTCAAGACTGGATTATATATTGCAGGACCATCGACTCATCGAGTCTCTGGTCAAAGTAAAAGTAGAAGTGATGTGAATATCGGACCATGCCCCTGTCACAATGCAATTATTATGGGGAAATGAGAAGATCAGGGAGAAATTAGGGAGGTTAAATGAGACACTTCTCCAGGATTCAGAGGTGGATCAAAGAATTAAAAAAGAAATAGGAGCAATTTTTTGAGGAAAATGATTCTGGGGAAGTGTCCGTAGCAACAGTGTGGGAGGCTCATAAGGCCTATATTAGAGGAATCCTGATAGCGATTGGAGCAAAAAAGAAGAGGGAAAGAAGGGAAAAAATAAACACGCTTCTTAGTGAACTCTGTGAGTTAGAGCAGATACATAAACAAAGTAACAAAAGAGATTATGCCAAGGGTAATAAAAGAGAAAAATTAAATACATTTATGGAAGAAGATAAGAGAAGAGTGTTCAATAAAATGATAAGTGAGAGATAGAGATGGGGAGATAGGCCAGGAAAGTATTTAATAAGGGCTCAGAGAAAAAAAAAAATCTAGGAACTATATAGAGAAAATAAGAGACCACAAAGGATAATGTATCCAACTAAAGATATAGCTAAAGTGTTTAAAGAATATTATAATAAGCTATATAATATTATCTCCCACAGCTCCATAAGTAAAGATGAAGTAGGAAAAATAGAAAAAAGACAAACATACTTAAAAAAGGCAGGATTACCAAAATTAAGTAAGGAGCAATTAAAATCCCTAGAATCAGCAATAACGCAAGAGGAAATACACTTAGCATTAAAGACCACTATAGCTGGGAAAAGTCCATGACCTGATGGATACACAGTGAGATATTATAAAAAATATAAAGAATTATTAGTACTGAGACTGAGGATATATATGAATGCATTGGGAGGAGAGATGAAAATGAGGAGGGACTCCCTACAAGCCCATGAAGTTCTCATACATAGGGAAGGTAAAGATGATACTCACTGTTCAAGTTACAGACCGATTTCCTTATTAAACACAGATACCAAACTATATGCAAAAGTTCTGGCAAACAGGTTAAAAGACCTAATGTCGGAATGGATACACATAGACTAAGTAGGCTTTGTCCCAGGGAGAGAGGGTAGAGAACGGACTGAGATCTCTGTTTCTTGTAAAAAAAAGTAGGAAAGAGAAAATCCCTGTGGTGGTACTCTCTATCAATGCTGAAAAGGCATTTGATAGAGTAGATTGGGGATATATTTTGGATACATTGGAAGTATTGGGGATGGGACATAGAATGAGAGAGTGGATAAGGAAATTATATAGTCAACCTTCTGCAGCAATCATGGTTAATGAGGAATTGTCTAAGTAATTTGGGATGCAGAACGGAACTAGACAGGGATGCATTTTGTCTCCATTGCTATACGTTTTATCATTGGAATCTCTTTTGACTACAATAAGGAATAATATAGATATAAAAGGAATTTGGATAGGAAGCACGGAGCATAAGGTGGCAGCTTATGCAGATGACATGCTGTTCTATGTGGGTAACCCAAGGAAAACATTGCCAAATTTAATGAAATCACTGAAAGAATATGGGGAGATGTCAAATTTAAAAATTAACCCAACAAAAACAGAAATTTTAAACATAAATATTCCAAATAGAAAAATAGGTAACAGGGGGGATTTCCCTTTGTTTGGAGAGAAAAAGAATTGAAATATCTAGGAATAAAATTAACTGTATCCTTCAAGAACTTGTATAAATTGAAAAATATCCCATTGTTAAATGAGATCAGGGATGAACTAAGGAAATTAGGAGGGGGAACCCTGTCATGGATAGGTCGTATAAATTTGATAAAAATGGTGATTGTTCCGCAAATGATTATATAAAGTTCAATTGATACCAATTAAACTGCCAGAGGTATACTTTAGATCAATTAAAAAATGTTAATAAGATTTATTTGGAGGAATAAAAAAACAAGAATAAGCCAGGAAATTCTATGTAGAAATAAAGAGAAAGGAGGATTGGGAGTCCCAGATTTAAAAAGATATTATAACTCGTAATAATGGCGAGAATTTTTGACTGGACATATAATGCAGAGGGGAAAAGCTGGGTTAAAATAGAAAATATACTAAGTAATACTAAATTAAGTGGAATTGTATGGTTACATCCACAATACAGATGATTAGCAAGACAGTACAAGCTTGTTCACATTTAATGTTTTAAGAGTTTGGGATGTTTTACACAAACAGATGGGATGGGAATTTAATTCATTGTTAATGCCCTTAAAGTCCACAGAGTTTTTCCCCCCGGGTAAAGAAGGTATCACAGGGAAGTGGATTAAGAAGGAAGATGTACAATTAAGGGATATAATGGTGGGGGAGGAAATATTATCACTTAAGGAATTGGAAAAAAAAGAAGTTTTTACGAGAATGGATGAGTGGCGTTATTTTTAGAGATGAGCGAAGTATTCAAAAATTCGATTCGACTGATTCGGCGAATTCGTAGAAAAATTTCGATTCGAGTCGAATATATTCGCTGTGAATTTAACTTAAAAAAGGGCGTTTCTAGGCTTCAGAGAGACTTAATATTAGTGCTGAACACTGTACCTTTAATTTAAATGCCCTTGGAGTCTGCTGGGGAAGAGAAATAATACTGTCAGGCAGTATGACATGCAGATGAGTGCCGTCGATCTTAGAATCACCGCACACTTCACTCATTTGGCCAGTCACGGGGCCAAAACCAGAGTGTGGAGCCACAGTGTGGCGGTGGAGGCAGCAGCAATGGGAGGCCATACAGCACCCTATGACAAAAATGGAAACCACCAGCAGTGTGAGGAGACCTGAAAGTGGCACATGGCAGAGTGTGGCGATAGAGACAGCAGCAATGGGAGGCCGTACAGGGACCCATGACACACTCTGGACCTGGCAGCAGCATGAGGAGGCGGTACAGGGGCCCATGGCAGATTACGGGCCTGGCAGCAGCATGAGGAGTCGGTACGGGGGCCCATGGCAGATTACAGGCCTGGCAGAAGCAATGGGAGGCCGTACAGGGACCCATGACACAATCTGGACCTGGCAGCAGCATGGGGAGGCGGTACAGGGGCCCATGACAGATTACGGGCCTGGCAGCAGCATTTGGAGTCGGTACGGGGGCCCATGACACACTCTGGACCTGGCAGCAGCATGAGGAGGCGGTACAGGGGCGCATGACAGATTACGAGCCTGGCAGCAGCAACTTGGACAGGAGGACGTTCAGTTTCTGCACCGTCTGGTGCGTGCTCGCAAACTGTTGTCTCTTGGAAACGGATTCCAAGAAAGACTGCTGACGGAATCCGTGAAGAGGAGTAGCAGGAGAAGGAGCATCTGAACGAGCGGAATATGCCAACAAGCGACAACAGGGGCCCATGACAGATTACGGGCCTGGCAGCAGCATGAGGAGTCGGTACGGGGGCCCATGGCAGATTAGGGGCCTGGCAGCAGCTATGGGAGGCCCGTAATCTGCCAGCACCCTATGACAAAAAATGGAACCCACCAGCAGTGTGAGGAGACCTGAAAGTGGCACATGGCAGAGTGTGGCGATGGAGACAGCAGCAATGGGAGGCCGTACAGGGACCCATGAGAGACTCTGGACCTGGCAGCAGCATGAGGAGGCGGTATAGGGGCCCATGGCAGATTAGGGGCCTGGCAGCAGCTATGGGAGGCCCGTAATCTGCCAGCACCCTATGACAAAAAATGGAATACACCAGCAGTGTGAGGAGACCTGAAAGTGGCACATGGCAGAGTGTGGCGATGGAGACAGCAGCAATGGGAGGCCGTACAGGGACCCATGAGAGACTCTGGACCTGGCAGCAGCATGAGGAGGCGGTATATAGGGGCCCATGGCAGATTAGGGGCCTGGCAGCAGCTATGGGAGGCCCGTAATCTGCCAGCACCGTATGTCAAAAAATTCAACACACCAGCAGTGTGTGAGGAGACCTGAAAGTGGCACATGGCAGAGTGTGGCGATGGAGACAGCAGCAATGGGAGGCCGTACAGGGACCCATGACAGACTCTGGACCTGGCAGCAGCATGAGGAGGCAGTATATAGGGGCCTATGGCAGATTAGGGGCCTGGCAGCAGCTATAGGAGGCCCGTAATCTGCCAGCACCCTATGTCAAAAAATTCTACACACCAGCAGTGTGTGAGGAGACCTGAAAGTGGCACATGGCAGAGTGTGGCGATGGAGACAGCAGCAATGGGAGGCCGTACAGGGACCCATGAGAGACTCTGGACCTGGCAGCAGCATGAGGAGGCGGTATATAGGGGCCTATGGCAGATTAGGGGCCTGGCAGCAGCTATAGGAGGCCCGTAATCTGCCAGCACCCTATGTCAAAAAATTCTACACACCAGCAGTGTGTGAGGAGACCTGAAAGTGGCACATGGCAGAGTGTGGCGATGGAGACAGCAGCAATGGGAGGCCGTACAGGGACCCATGAGAGACTCTGGACCTGGCAGCAGCATGAGGAGGCGGTATATAGGGGCCCATGGCAGATTAGGGGCCTGGCAGCAGCTATAGGAGGCCCGTAATCTGCCAGCACCCTATGTCAAAAAATTCAACACACCAGCAGTGTGTGAGGAGACCTGAAAGTGGCACATGGCAGAGTGTGGCGATGGAGACAGCAGCAATGGGAGGCCGTACAGGGACCCATGAGAGACTCTGGACTTGGCAGCAGCATGAGGAGGCGGTATATAGGGGCCCATGGCAGATTAGGGGCCTGGCAGCAGCTATAGGAGGCCCATAATCTGCCAGCACCCTATGTCAAAAAATTCAACACACCAGCAGTGTGTGAGGAGACCTCAAAGTGGCACATATTTGAGGCATGATTCATGGCGGATTTAGTCAGTTGTGTCAGGAACTGGTGGTTTGAAATCCAGACTAATCCACGCCTGATTCATTTTCACAAACGTGAGTCTCTCCACACTTTGGGTGGACAGACGTGTCCTCCGCGGAGTTACAATACCTCCTGCCGCACTAAACACGCGCTCCGATGCCACGCTACTGGCCAGGCATGACAGCCTTTCAAGGGCAAATTCAGCTAGTTGGGGCCATAGGTCAAGTTTCGTTGCCCAGTAGTCAAGGGCATTGTCTACCTCGGTTGGCAGGGTGCTGTCCAAGTAGGCCCAAGCCTGTTGTTTGAGGTCCTGCTCCAGGTCCACCTGATGCTGCTGCTGCTGCGGCTGGTTAGTAGTTTCCTCACTGCGCTGGTGAAGAAAGCTACTCATCATCGACTGCAGACTGAGTCAGCCGCTGCTGGTGGAGCTGCCACTGCTCCTACCACCCCACCCCTCCTTTGCTGCCATGGCAGCGGAACGCAAGCGCACAGGGCCCACAGTGTCTGAGGATGGACGTTGGCGCACAAAGGCAGAGACCAACTGACTACATAGGTGGTTTTTATAGTACGTTATTTTGGCCTCCCTCTCAGCAGGTGTGAAAAAGGCCACCATTTTTGAACGGTAGCGAGGGTCCAACAAGGTGGACAGCCAAAAGTCATCCCTCTGTCTGATGGTTCTTATTCGGCTGTCGCTACGCAAGCAACCGAGCATGCTATGGGCCATTTGTGCCAAGGAATGCGAGGGACTCCCTACCTCCATCTCCACAGCATACTGCCACGGTGCGTCTGGGTCCTCTGTCTCCTCCTCCTCTACCAGATGCTCCTGCTCCTCCACTCCTGTCTGCTGAGTGGAAAAACCACCCATTTCACTCAATAATTCCTGAGCACCAATGTCCTCCTCTACCTCCTCCTCTTCTTCCTGTCCTGCCCCCACAGGGTTCATGTGGCGTTGAGATCTGTGCGCCACGTCTACCGCACCCTGACCAGCCATTGTTAACAGCATTTGTTCCAGGACGTGCAACAGAGGAATGACGTCGTTCATCCCATAGTCCTGCCGACTCACGAATAGCGTGGCCTCCTCAAAGGGCCTGAGCAAGCGGCAGGTGTCACGCATGAGCTGCCAATGGCTGACATCGAAGTTACACAGGGGAGTACCTTTATCCGCTTGTAACATCAGGAAATCGGTGATGGCCTTTCGCTGTTCGTAAAGGCGGTCTACCATGTGTAGGGTTGAATTCCACCTTGTTGCAACGTCACAGATCAGGCGATGCTGTGGAATTCCGTTCTGCCGCTGCAGCTCAAGGAGGGTGTGCTTTGTGGTGTAGGAATGGCTGAAATGCATGCAAGGTTTACGTGACATTTTAAGGATGTCTTGCAGTGGGATGGTGGATTTTAGGAACCGCTTGACAACCAGATTGAACACGTGAGCCATGCATGGCGCATGGCACAACCTTCCTTGACGCAGAGCAGACACCATGTTCTTTCCGTTGTCGGTCAACATGGTTCCGATTTTCAGTTTGCGCGGAGACAGCCATCTGTTGATTTCTCTGTTCATTACACTGAGAAGTTCCTCCCCTGTGTGACTACGTTCGCCTGGACCTGGCAGCAGCATGAGGAGGCGGTATAGGGGCCCATGGCAGATTAGGGGCCTGGCAGCAGCTATGGGAGGCCCGTAATCTGCCAGCACCCTATGTCAAAAAAATTGAACACACCAGCAGTGTGTGAGGAGACCTGAAAGTGGCACATGGCAGAGTGTGGCGATGGAGACAGCAGCAATGGGAGGCCGTACAGGGACCCATGAGAGACTCTGGACTTCGCAGCAGCATGAGGAGGCGGTATAGGGGCCCATGGAAGATTAGGGGCCTGGCAGCAGCTATGGGAGGCCCGTAATCTGCCAGCACCCTATGTCAAAAAAATTGAACACACCAGCAGTGTGTGAGGAGACCTGAAAGTGGCACATGGCAGAGTGTGGCGATGGAGACAGCAGCAATGGGAGGCCGTACAGGGACCCATGAGAGACTCTGGACTTCGCAGCAGCATGAGGAGGCGGTATAGGGGCCCATGGCAGATTAGGGGCCTGGCAGCAGCTATGGGAGGCCCGTAATCTGCCAGCACCCTATGTCAAAAAAATTGAACACACCAGCAGTGTGTGAGGAGACCTGAAAGTGGCACATGGCAGAGTGTGGCGATGGAGACAGCAGCAATGGGAGGCCGTACAGGGACCCATGAGAGACTCTGGACTTCGCAGCAGCATGAGGAGGCGGTATAGGGGCCCATGGCAGATTAGGGGCCTGGCAGCAGCTATGGGAGGCCCGTAATCTGCCAGCACCCTATGTCAAAAAAATTGAACACACCAGCAGTGTGTGAGGAGACCTGAAAGTGGCACATGGCATGAGACACTGTGGACCTGGCAGCAGCATGAGGAGGCGGTACAGGGGCCCATGGCAGATTAGGGGCCTGGCAGCAGCTATGGGAGGCCCGTAATCTGCCAGCACCCTATGACAAAAAATGGAACACACCAGCAGTGTGTGAGGAGACCTGAAAGTGGCACATGGCTGAGTGTGGCGATGGAGACAACCCACCGACTGTTTTGCTCGCTGCCAAGCTGCCACCCTCTTCTCCTGATGATGCGGAAGCAATAGCCTGATGACGACGAGGCTGCCAAGTGCGATCAGCCTCATCATCATCAATTAGGGTCTCCGCCTCACTACTAGCCCCCTCGGCTGCGTGTGGGTCAGGAGACAGACCTGTCTCTAGACCGGCTACCGAGCCACTCTCCTCGCCACTACTTCTTCGCCTGGCTGCTGAAGAGGCGGATGTCTCCCCCCGTTCCTGACCGCCCTCTGTTAGCTCTTCCTCACTGTACTGGATGACACCGGGAGCACTGGCCTCTGGCTGCGAATAGTGCTGCCTCGACCCCTTCCTCTGCTGCCACGTCTGCTCGCTCCTAAAACATTGCCTCCTCTGCCACTCCTCTGCATGTTGTCTGACATACTCTTTAATTAAACGATTATGTGTCCCTGAGTAACAATTCTGTGTCCCTGAGTAACAATTCTGTGTCTGTGCGAGTAACAATTCTGTGGCCCTAAGTAACAGTTCTGTGGCCCTCAGTAACAATTCTGTGTCCCTGATTAACGTTTCTGTGGCCCCAAGTAACAGTTCTGTGGCCCTCAGTAACAATTCTGTGTCTGTGCGAGTAACAATTCTGTGTCTGTGCGAGAAACAATTCTGTGGCCCTAAGTAACAGTTCTGTGGCCCTCAGTAACAGTTCTGTTTCCCTGAGTAACAATTCTGTGTCTGTGCGAGTAAGAATTCTGTGTCTGTGCGAGTAACAATTCTGTGGCCCTAAGTAACAGTTCTGTGGCCCTCAGTAACAGTTCTGTGGCCCTGAGTAACAATTCTGTGTCTGTGCGAGTAACAATTCTGTGTCTGTGCGAGTAACAATTCTGTCTGTGCGAGTAACAATTCTGTGGCCCTAAGTAACGGTTCTGTGGCCCTCAGTAACAGTTCTGTGTCCCTGTGTAACAATTCGGTGTCTGTGCGAGTAACAATTCTGTGGCCCTAAGTAACAGTTCTGTGGCCCTCAGTAACAATTCTGTGTCCCTGATTAACGTTTCTGTGGCCCCAAGTAACAGTTCTGTGGCCCTCAGTAACAATTCTGTGTCTGTGCGAGTAACAATTCTGTGTCTGTGCGAGTAACAATTCTGTGGCCCTAAGTAACGGTTCTGTGGCCCTCAGTAACAGTTCTGTGTCCCTGTGTAACAATTCTGTGTCTGTGCGAGTAACAATTCTGTGGCCCTAAGTAACAGTTCTGTGGCCCTCAGTAACAGTTCTGTGTCTGTGCGAGTAACAATTCTGTGTCTGTGCGAGTAACAATTCTGTGGCCCTAAGTAACAGTTCTGTGGCCTTCAGTAACAATTCTGTGTCTGTGCGAGTAACAATTCTGTGTCTGTGCGAGTAACAATTCTGTGGCCCTAAGTAAAGTTTCTGTGGCCCTAAGTAACAATTCTCTGGCACTCAGTAACAATTCTGTCTGTCCCTGAGTAACAATTCTCTGGCACTCAGTAACAATTCTGTCTGTCCCTGAGTAAAAATTCTGTGGCCCTAAGTAAAGTTTCTGGGGCCCTGAGTAACAATTATCTGGCACTCAGTAACAATTCTGTCTGTCCCTGAGTAACAATTCTCTGGCACTCAGTAACAATTCTGTCTGTCCCTGAGTAAAAATTCTGTGGCCCTAATTAAAGTTTCTGTGGCCCTAAGTAACAATTCTCTGGCACTCAGTAACAATTCTGTCTGTCCCTGAGTAACAATTCTCTGGCACTCGGTAACAATTCTGTCTGTCCCTGAGTAACAATTCTCTGGCACTCAGTAACAATTCTGTCTGTCCCTGAGTAAAAATTCTGTGGCCCTAATTAAAGTTTCTGTGGCCCTAAGTAACAATTCTCTGGCACTCAGTAACAATTCTGTCTGTCCCTGAGTAACAATTCTCTGGCACTCCGTAACAATTCTGTCTGTCCCTGAGTAACAATTCTCTGGCACTCAGTAACAATTCTGTCTGTCCCTGAGTAACAATTCTCTGGCACTCCGTAACAATTCTGTCTGTCCCTGAGTAACAATTCTCTGGCACTCAGTAACAATTCTGTCTGTCCCTGAGTAAAAATTCTGTGGCCCTAAGTAAAGTTTCTGTGGCCCTGAGTAACAATTCTCTGGCACTCCGTAACAATTCTGTCTGTCCCTGAGTATGAATTCCGTGGCCCTAACTAGCGTTTCTTTGTCCCTAAGTAACAGTTCTGTGGCCCTGAGTAACAATTCTGTGTCTGTGCGAGTAACAATTCTGTGGCCCTAAGTAACAGTTCTGTGGCCCTCAGTAACAGTTCTGTGTCTGTGCGAGTAACAATTCTGTGTCTGTGCGAGTAACAATTCTGTGGCCCTAAGTAAAGTTTCTGTGGCCCTCAGTAACAGTTCTGTGTCTGTGCGAGTAACAATTCTGTGTCTGTGCGAGTAACAATTCTGTGGCCCTAAGTAAAGTTTCTGTGGCCCTAAGTAACAATTCTCTGGCACTCAGTAACAATTCTGTCTGTCCCTGAGTAACAATTCTCTGGCACTCAGTAACAATTCTGTCTGTCCCTGAGTAAAAATTCTGTGGCCCTAAGTAAAGTTTCTGTGGCCCTGAGTAACAATTCTCTGGCACTCCGTAACAATTCTGTCTGTCCCTGAGTATGAATTCCGTGGCCCTAACTAGCGTTTCTTTGTCCCTAAGTAACAGTTCTGTGGCCCTGAGTAACAATTCTGTGTCTGTGCGAGTAACAATTCTGTGGCCCTAAGTAACAGTTCTGTGGCCCTCAGTAACAGTTCTGTGTCTGTGCGAGTAACAATTCTGTGTCTGTGCGAGTAACAATTCTGTGGCCCTAAGTAAAGTTTCTGTGGCCCTCAGTAACAGTTCTGTGTCTGTGCGAGTAACAATTCTGTGTCTGTGCGAGTAACAATTCTGTGGCCCTAAGTAAAGTTTCTGTGGCCCTAAGTAACAATTCTCTGGCACTCAGTAACAATTCTGTCTGTCCCTGAGTAACAATTCTCTGGCACTCCGTAACAATTCTGTCTGTCCCTGAGTAACAATTCTCTGGCACTCAGTAACAATTCTGTCTGTCCCTGAGTAACAATTCTCTGGCACTCCGTAACAATTCTGTCTGTCCCTGAGTAACAATTCTCTGGCACTCAGTAACAATTCTGTCTGTCCCTGAGTAAAAATTCTGTGGCCCTAAGTAAAGTTTCTGTGGCCCAGAGTAACAATTCTCTGGCACTCCGTAACAATTCTGTCTGTCCCTGAGTATGAATTCTGTGGCCCTAACTAGCGTTTCTTTGTCCCTAAGTAACAGTTCTGTGGCCCTGAGTAACAATTCTGTGTCTGTGCGAGTAACAATTCTGTGGCCCTAAGTAACAGTTCTGTGGCCCTCAGTAACAGTTCTGTGTCTGTGCGAGTAACAATTCTGTGTCTGTGCGAGTAACAATTCTGTGGCCCTAAGTAACAGTTCTGTGGCCTTCAGTAACAATTCTGTGTCTGTGCGAGTAACAATTCTGTGTCTGTGCGAGTAACAATTCTGTGGCCCTAAGTAAAGTTTCTGTGGCCCT
Source organism: Staurois parvus (assembly GCF_062004578.1). Lineage (NCBI taxonomy): Eukaryota > Metazoa > Chordata > Amphibia > Anura > Ranidae > Staurois > Staurois parvus. The sequence continues at coordinate 2,492,653 of NW_028318400.1, read as the reverse complement.
AAGTAACAATTCTCTGGCACTCAGTAACAATTCTGTCTGTCCCTGAGTAACAATTCTCTGGCACTCAGTAACAATTCTGTCTGTCCCTGAGTAAAAATTCTGTGGCCCTAAGTAAAGTTTCTGGGGCCCTGAGTAACAATTCTCTGGCACTCAGTAACAATTCTGTCTGTCCCTGAGTAACAATTCTCTGGCACTCAGTAACAATTCTGTCTGTCCCTGAGTAAAAATTCTGTGGCCCTAAGTAAAGTTTCTGTGGCCCTAAGTAACAATTCTCTGGCACTCAGTAACAATTCTGTCTGTCCCTGAGTAACAATTCTCTGGCACTCAGTAACAATTCTGTCTGTCCCTGAGTAAAAATTCTGTGGCCCTAATTAAAGTTTCTGTGGCCCTAAGTAACAATTCTCTGGCACTCAGTAACAATTCTGTCTGTCCCTGAGTAACAATTCTCTGGCACTCAGTAACAATTCTGTCTGTCCCTGAGTAACAATTCTGTGGCCCTAATAACGTTTCTGTGGCCCTGAGTAACAATTCTCTGGCACTCAGTAACAATTCTGTCTGTCCCTGAGTAACAATTCTGTGGCCCTAATAACGTTTCTGTGGCCCTAAGTAACAATTCTCTGGCACTGAGTAACAATTCTGTCTGTCCCTGATTATGAATTCTGTGGCCCTAACTAGCGTTTCTTTGTCCCTAAATAACGATTCTGTGGCCCTCATTAACAAGTCTGTGTCCCTGAGTAATGGTTCTCTGTCCCTAAGTAACTTTTCTCTGTCCCCAATTATCGTTTCTGTGGCCCTAACTCTGTCCCTGTCCCTAGTACAGAGCGGTCTGCCTCTGTTCAATAACTGCAGGCAAATGAAGAATTCCAAAATGGCCGCTATTTATAGCTCGACCATTACACAGTGCTGACTGGCTGGCTGCTGATTGGCTGATGCGATCACATGTAGTTGAGGAATGCATTATGGGTCAGCGCGCCTTGTCTGCGCGCCTTCCCAGACATCCCCGCTCCGTCGCCGCACATGTCAGCCGCCATTTTCTGAAAAATTTCGATTCGCGCGTCCGAATTAGGCTATTTTTCGGATTCGGCACGAATCGAAATTTTTCCGATATTCGACTCGAATTCCACTTCGGATACTTCGATTCGCTCATCTCTAGTTATTTTCAATTGAAACATTTTATAGGAAAGCTTCCAAAGCCTTTAAGAATAAGAGAGGATTGGAATCCTTTTGAGCACTTATTAGGTACACAGGGAGGTGGGAAACACGGAACCTCTAAAATATATAAGATTCTCACTGATATAAACGCAGATATAAGTCCTCCATATATAGAAAAATGGTAAAGAGAAAAAGGAGTAACAATAGATGCGGAAAAACAGAGGAAAATGTATAGAATAATCCACGGAAATATAAAAATGCAGGAGGTAGAAATTAATTATAAGTGTTTGGCAAGATGGTATATCACACCGAGTGTAGCACACATATTGAGTGGAGATAATTCACCTTTATGTTGGCGTGGATGTAGTGGCACAATGTATCACATTTGGTGGGAGTGTTCTAAAAAGAGTATTGGGGGAAAATAGTAAGCTTGATTCAGAAAATTACAGAGGTTGATATTCTACTAGACCCAGAGATTTGCCTTTTTCATAGTACTAAGCTTTCAGTTAAAAAATACAAAGAATCCAGGTTTATTGTACTATTTGAATGCAGCAAAGGGACTGATACCCAAGCACTGGAGGAGACAGGAGGTGCCGAAAATAAAAGACTGGGTGGATAGGGTGGATCAAATATGTAAATTGAAGGAACTTTATCATTTGAATGAAGATAAGATGGAGAATCACCATACAAGATGGAACAAATGGGAGGAATTCAAAAAGTCAAGACTAGCCTTAGAGGTTATGGGGGATTAACATAGAATAATATGGAAACATATTTTGTTCTTCTTTTATAGGGATTACGATCTCCAGAAATAAACAGGAAAATGCAGAGCAGAAGGGGTTAGGGGTTGGATGGGGGGAATGTGTGGTATATAGGTTGGGGGAGGGGGGGGGGAAGGGATGAAACAATAAAAGTTTTGATAATATGCTAAGGTTTTAATGAGTATGTTTGTATAACTTGTTTATCTGAAAAATTTATAAATATTTTAAAAAAAACAAAAAACAGAAGAATATTCATAGGGAACAGATGAAGGAAGAAGAATCCATAGACTCAAACACCTCTACATGCATCGCTTGGATGCTAAGAAAGGTAAACAATACAGCCCACCTTTTACGATTAGCAGCTCCACCACGAGTTCTCACAGTGATGACAGACCATGGACCAAAAAATGTCTGCTCCAACAAAGGTGAAGGGTGGATCTGTATTTAGGCGATCAGCTGGGAGACTCGTCATTTGTTGCTGTTGATGTCTTCCTCTTAACTTATGACACTTGACACACCTGAAGAACAGGGAGGAGATGGACCTTTTCATACCAACAACCCACAAGCCGGCTGATCTGATAGCATGTTCTGTAAACTGACGGCCTTGGTGTTGCACCCAATCATGGTGGTGACGAACCAGAAGAGTAGCAACATGATGTCGGCATGGTATGATTATAGGATTCTGTTCTTTGCTGCGTAGGTCAGATTTCCCTATATGTCCATCAACTCTCAGTAGCTGATTGCCGTCAACTACAGGGTTTAGATTGAAGAGTGAACTGTTTTTGGAATACTCAGTTCCATTTCTGATTCTTTCAAATTCCTCCTGATACACCTCTTGTGATACAATGACCTCTTCTGCGTGTGCCATATCTTCTGCTGTAGGACATCCAGAACAAAATGTGCCAGCCATGACTCTCTGATGTAGAGTTCTTTGCAAAGCAATGAGCAATGTGAATTAGGATTAGCAATAGCTCTTACAGCAGATGACCAGGCAGAAAAATGCTCAAAACAGTGTGACTGCAGTCTCTATTTTGTACTCACAGAAGTGTGGAGCAAGATGTTCACAGTTCTTATTTCCTTATCTTCAGGACTTACTAGTCCATAGGTGTCATCAGTAAGGAGTGAGGAGGAGCTATCATACAAAAACCTTGGAGGAGAAAGCCATAAGCTGTTCTGAAGAGCTGCTGAAGACACGGCTCTGGTCCCACAGTAAAACTGTTTTGTTTGGTTGCATATATAACCAAGCACTACCTTACTGTCTGTACAAAAGGTGAAAGAATCAATTATAGTGTCCATATCACTTTGTATAACTTTGGCAATTTCTACTGCTATCACAGCCGCACAGAGTTCAAGTCTTGGTATGGTATGTGTAGGTTTGGGAGTGAGTTTTGCCTTGCCTAGAACAAAACTACAGTGTGATTCTCCATTAATCCCAGAGGTCTTTAAATAGGCTACTGCAGCAATAGCTTCAATTGATGCATCAAAGAAAATATGAATCTCTCTATGGTCAGCAGTTGAAATGGAAATTGGAACACAACGTGAAATCTGAAGTTTTTCTAATGACCTCAAAGAACATCTCCAACTTTCGCACTTGTGTTGTTTCTCGCCAGGTAAAAGAGTATCCCAGTCTACGTTCTCAGTAGATAACTGTCTTAGCAGAATCTTACCTTGAATGGTAACTGGAGCAATGAAACCCAGTGGATCATAGATGTTGTTCACCACTGACAAGACTGCTCTCTTAGTGAAGGGTTTGTCACAAGTTGACACTTGGAAGGTGAATGCAAACCCAAACTTCATTATATGGGAGGCACATCTGTACCTAAATCAAGGTTTTTTAGACTAGTGGCATAGTTCTCAGAGGGAAAAGCATTCATAAGTTCCTGGCTGTTAGATATAATCTTGTGAAGGTTTGCTACAGACAGCATTTCCTTTGTTCTGGTGAGAAGATTGATTGCTTCTTTAGCAGATGGAAAGGACATAGAGGTTTCTTTCAACAAATTGGCATGCATCGGATCCAAACTCCTTTTCTCCAGCCTGAGCCATTCTCCTTATCCCGTAAGTTGCCACTGCAGGGGAAGGACTGTTACCAAAGACATGTACCTTTATTCGATATTCTATCACTTCCTTGTTGATGTCATTGTCTTTGTGCCATAGAATCCTGAGGTAGTCTCTGTTGTCTTCTTTGACAATGAACCAGTGAAACATTTGTTGAATTTTGGCCATTACTGTTATGGGCTCTTGTCTGAAGCGGATCAGGACTCATATTAGACTGTTGTTCAAGTTGGGTCCAGTAAGGAGCATGTCGTTAAGAGAAACACCTTCATGCTGAGCGCTGGAGTCAAAGACAACTCTGATTTGGTCTGGTTTGCGTGGGTGATACACGCCAAAGGATGGAAGGTACCAGCATTCTTCTCCCTCCTTTAGTGGGGGTGCAAGCTCCGCATGATCTCTATCAAATATATTTTGCATAAAGTCCACAAAGTGCCTTTGCATCGATGGTTTCCTGCTTAAGTTGCGATTTAAGGAGGAGAATCTACTGACCTGCTGCAAGTTGTTGGGCAATCTCTCTCTTGGGAGATGAAAAGGTAGGGGTGCTACCCAGTTATTGGAGTAGTTTTAAAAGAACTCATTGTCCATTACTCTGATAAATTGTCTTCCATTGAAGGAGCCAGTATATCATCTTCACTGGTTGTATTAAACACTGTAGAGCTGAGGTCGTCGTCATAGGGAGAGAAAGGGCTTGTTACCTGAGACACTATGTCGCTATTAGCAGCTGGCTATCTTCTCTCTCACCCAGTAGTGATGTGGGCATGTGGGCATGGCTCAGTAAGTGTTTCGGCCATTTGGCAGAATATTTGTCTTTAATGCTGAAACGTTGTTAGGTCTCTTCATTTTGCTTATACAGACGTTGTCTATGATGACCCAACCTAGATCTGTGCGCTGGGCAAATGGGGCATCTGGGGCTCGACTGACTTGTCTGTGTACCTTGTGAACCCTTAGAATGTCTCTTCCTAACAGAAGAAGGATCTGAGAATCTTTGTCAAGCGGTGGTATCTCACTTGCTATTACCCTCAGGTGAAGGTGATGGAAGGCAGCAGCTGGTGTAGGGATTTCTGGTTGCACTCAACAAGTTTAGGTAGGAGTAATTGCAGGTTATCTTTGAGAGGAGACACCATGAGCCCTTCTTCTAAAAACCTCTATAGTTCCTCTACAAGTACCCATGGTGTAAGGATGAGCGTCACCCTTTATTTCAAATAGATTGAACTTTTCGGATCTTGCAAGTGATCTATTGCTCTGATCATCTAAGATCGCATGCACCTTTAGAGTCTTTTCTGGTTGATTTTTGTGGTATATGTTCACCAGACATATCTTAGCACACAACTTATCACAGCGGTCTTCCCCACAAATTTCAGTGCAGGATGAAGAAATGATGGTGGAATCAGGCACTTGATCTGTATTCTCCCTGGACCTGGGAGGAGAGTTAACAGATTGTGCAGAGCTGGGCTCAAGTGGATGGAGGATTTCCACATGTTCTTCTGAGCCATACTCTATGCACTGGATGGACACATTACAGGCCTTAGAAAAATGTTCGGTAGAAGCACAACACTTGAAACATACCCCGAATGTCTTTACAAGCCTCCTTACGCTCTTCAAGAGACCTTTCCCTAAAGCCGAAGCATTTTTTGAGGTGGTGCAGCTGCTTGTGAATAGGACACTCTTGGTTAGGGTTTTTAATCCTCCTACTCTGTTTATTTGCAGCCACAATGGTGGTAGGAGTGGGGAGGATGTCAGTCTTTTTCACGGATACTGGGTCTCTACGGTTCCTATAGTTGGCCTGAAGACTGGTACTCTTAGGAAAGGATGATAAGAGACTGTACTCACCATAGGAAAAACTTGGGCCATTCTTGATCTCTGCAATGTTTCTGATGAATTCGCAGAAGAAAGGGAATAGAGGGAAAGAAACATTGTTCTGTTTTTTGTATGATTACCCTAGTGCAGACCATTGTTCTTGCAAACCATATGGAAGCTAGGAGACGATTGGGTTTACCCCTCTGGCAGTGTCCAGGTAACTGAGTCCAGGTAGTTTTGGGTCTGTCTTGGCTAGCTGAAGCTCAAGAAGAAGGTCACTCAGTTTCTGGAACTCCTTGTTGTCCTTATCAGATATCTTTGGGAAAGTTTCCAGACGCATGAACAGAGCATTTTCTATAGCTTCTGGACTGCCATAACTTTGCTCTAATCGATCCCATGCAGCTGTGAGGCCTGCTGTAGGTTTATCCATAAAAACTGATCTTAATGGCTTGACACGTGCAGGAGATAAAGGACCAAGCCATCTGATCAGCAGATAAAATTCTTCAGCAACTGTAATGCCAAGATCATTGATTGCAGTTCTGAAAGCACATTTCCAACTTCTGCAGTTTTCAGGTTGGTCATCAAAACTTGTAAGACCAGTTTTTGTGAGCTCTCTGTGAAGTATGTACCTCACAAACTCTGCTGTCTGTTGTTTCTGACTTTATGTAAAATGTTGTTGGCTGAACGGTGCTGCTTGCACTATCTTTGGAATCACTGTTATAAGACATAGGGAAATATGGTGCAACAGATGCATTTAAGCGAGTTTCTTGCTTGAAGTCAGTTGCACCAATGGTACATTTATTTAAGGCTGTACTGATGACAGGAGATTGATGACTTGTTTGCAGCTTGCTCTGATGCTCTGTGACGTATGAAGGAAGGTTAGGTAGATGGGCAGGAAAGGTGTTGGAGTGATTTTGCATGCAGGAAGTTGCTGGAACTTCTTTAACTTGATGGTTAAAAGAGGTCTCTATGTTGTCAGGAGCATTGGAGACGAGTGTACACTGCAGTGACTTATAGTTTGTAGTGCGTTTGAGGGGATCTTCCATATCCGCTATGTTAGGGGTAATGCTGTCTTTCACTTGCACCTCTGTCTGCACTGATAGCTTGTCCTAGGACCCTTAGATTTGCCATAGCTGTATCATGTTTACACTGTTTAATATTTCTATTGCTGCTCTTTGGCGTGCTGTTTCCAACTCTGCTCTTTGGGGTGCTGACTGAGTTTCCAACTCTGCTCTCTTTTTTACATATGCGGGCTGCACCTTGCTGGCTTCCACTTCAGCGTGGGCACTAATAAGTCACTCACTGAGTGTAGAGCATCTAGATTTAGAAGACTTTTTAGAATGTCTTGTAGAAATGATCTTTGAGATGCAGTGTCTTGTAGCAGCTTTATCTTTTCTTCTGCCTTTAATTTGGTTTGCTGGATAAAAAAACTGTCTCTTTCTAGATTAAGAACCTGGAAGCTGTTTAATTCCTTTAACAAATCTTCCATGTTCATACTTTGTAAAACATTATTGAACCTTTTGCTGGTAAACTGATAAAGCTCATATGAGGCAGAGAGTTGTTGGATGACGCCCTCTAGTGGCAGTACCTCATGTTCAACAGACAATGTGTTAGATTGAGCAACAACCTGTTCCCATAATAACTTCAGACTAGTTGTTAGTTCAATTCTTAAAGTTACATAATTTTCCAAGTTGATTTAACTGAGTGTTTGGGTAACACAGCTGGATCTGAGATTTGTGCTTGGTCCGCTGTGTGTGACATCTCTTCACAGGCAGAGCCCTTGTAACTCATGTTGACACAAGCAGATAATGACTGAAAGAAAAGCAAGCAGGAAAATTCTGTAGTGTTCCTGTGTGCTGTAATATGAGGCCAGACGGCCTGGGCTTAGTTATGGAGGCTTACACGTGCTCCTGCCATCTTCTTGCTTTGCAATGAGAGCAATAAATCTTGTCTGTATCAGTACTTTCACCCAAGAATCTTGTAATTAGGCTGTAACTCAGTTTTTCTACTGTTCTGACTCAACTACAAGACAATAAACTTTATCTTCAGCGATATATACAGCTATACGTGGTGTTGAATCTATCTCTTGCATCGGGTCAGACAGTTTAACTCAATGAACTCACATGTTGAGGAAGTCAGATGAGAAAAAACATTTGAATGTTCCGTTTAATGGAGGATAATCATAGGTAGAAAACCATTAATGTTGTAAGCCTCATGGAAAGATGCATATAGGTAGACAGGACACAGTGGAATGACTACAGAGAGAGGCAGGGGGGAGGGGTATACACAAGTACAGTGAGAGAAAGAGCTCAGCTTAGACAGAAGGAGACAGCCTAAAGACACAGAGCAATAAGAAACAAGTGATGATCACAGAGAAATAATAATAATTCAAATAGTGTAACGCAACACTCCCCATCTGCAATCTTTAGATTTCCTAACTTCAATATATATATATTCAAAAAGTCCAATTCTGATGAATGTCTTGGAACCTGTAACAAGAAACATGCAACAAGCAAACAGAAACATAAGTTCAACTGGATGACAGAACAGGTAGTAATCCAACATGGGACATCTTCAGAGAATACAAGTTCCAAGTAAAAAAACCCTGTTTAGCAGCAATGTACTCCCTGCCATGCCAATAGCATGGCAGAGTGGTTGCATAAGTCAGTCATCTGGCAAAAGGAGTACTAACTCTGTAATTGGTCAAACAAAAAGTTAGAGTTGATCCTCCCTTGGTTACCTTGACCTCAACCTTGTAATCATCACTGGGCATAACTTTAGTAATAAGACCCATAGGCCATTCATTCTGACAAACTTACTTGTCCTTTAGTTGAATGAGATCTCCATCCTTGAGATTAGGCTTAGATGTTTGCCACTTGTGACAACCTTTAAGATGATGAATAGACTCGTTCCTCCAGTGACACCAAAACAGATTGGCTAGATGTTGCACCTGTTTCCATTGATGCCTGTAGATATTCTTGGAGTCAATTTCTCTTGAAGATATTGCAGCAGTTCAAATTTTTTGAGTAAAAAGCAAATCTGGAGTAAGGATCACTGGAGCATCAGGATCTGGAGATATCGGCACTAAAGGTCTTGCGTTCACTATAGCAGACACTTCAACAAGCAAGGTAGGCAAAGTCTATTGGGCGAGTGGTAATTTATGATTCTGCAGCATGAAATCAAGAATTCTTCGTGCTACTCTAATCATTGGTTCCCAGGACCCTCCCATGTGTGAAGTATGTGGAGGGTTAAACAACCAAGTACATCCATTGTTGACCAGGAAATTGTCTAACTGCAACTCTTTACATGCTCCAACAAAGTTGGTACCACAGTCATATCTCAGTTGACCATAAACTTTATCTTCAGCGATATATACAGCTATACGTGGTGTTGAATCTATCTCTTGCATCGGGTCAGACAGTTTAACTCAATGAATAAACTCACATGTTGAGGAAGTCAGATGAGGAAAACCATTCGAATGTTCCGTTTAATGGAGGATAATCATAGGTAAAAAAAAAAGTTGATGTTGTAAGCCTCATGGAAAGATGCATACAGGTAGACAGGATACAGTGGAATGACTACAGAGAGAGGCAGAGGGGAGGGGTATACACAAGTACGGTGAGAGAAAGAGCTCAGCTCTCAAACAAACAGACTGCGCTAGTAAAAAAAAGGTATATATATATATATATATATATATATATATATATATATATATATATGTTTGTTATATATGATACTTGACATTTTTGGAAAAAATAAAAAATAAAGTTGCAAAAAAGTAATGGAATTTTGGATCATTGTGCTTCACTTACCATAAAACAATGAAAATTAATTTTGAACTGTAGTTTTTTGGAGGTTGTGGATCTCTATCTTATAATCTTGCACATCGTGTAGATAATATCATTATTGATTATTTTTTATGTGAATATCTATGTAGCCAAATTGGAATGATTGTCTGATATTTCAATCAGAATGTATTTAATTTGAGTTTTACAATAATACATATGCTTCAGTGAACATAATAGGTCCACCAGCATTAAAGCTATTTGTCCCCCTAGATGTATTACCCACTATAGTACTGGAGTGGATACTAGCAGGAAAACATTATATGAATACACTTATGTGGTACGTTAAATGCATTTTTTCTATACACAACTATAGTAGGCACGCATACACTCAAAGGGTTCCAGTGAGGAACAACTAATATGGCATGATTGCGTTATTGCACCAATATTTTAGCAAATCACAGAACACCATTTTTCAACATGGATATTTACAAATTTGCAAGAATGCAGGCACTCAAGGAAGTGTGGAATAATGTGTTGTCTAATCCAATGACTTCAAGATTAAAAGTGAAAAAAAGCAGCAAAGAAAGATTTGTGATTCCCCCTTTGTTCCAGAAGTTCCAACAGGTGGAACTCATTAGATTACTCAAGTGATTTTTCTAAAGCTGAATAGATGGCGGTGAGAGAACTGACAAGTGCTGGCTAAGCCCCTGTTACATCAGGTGCAACTTGGCATGCGATTTAAATTCCAGGTGACTTGCAAATCATATGCCAAGTCGTACCCTATTGTCCGCTATTAGAGCGGAGCCACACTGATTTCTAAAGTATTGCCTGCACTACTTTTGTTGCGATTTGCATAGACATCTGTATCCGATGTCTTGCAAATCGCAACTGAAATCGGCAGGTCACCTGATTTTGAAATCGTGCGACTTCAAAAATCGGCTTTGATGTAACCAGGGTGTCAGTCACAAAACCAGTCACCTCCTATTGAATTCCTAACTGATTTGCACTATGCCTTACTGACACTTAACTGCTTTAAAGTTGAAAAAAAAATGTTTATCCAAACTTCTGGGACTGCCATGGGTTTCAGTGTAGCTCCCCCCTCCTTCAGTCAGATCGATGCTCTTTGTACTCCAATTGCATTGCCTTTCACTTTTTCTGGCTCCCAGGTAAACTATCTTGACCTAAATATTTACAGACTATGCATAAGTATTGAAACCTCTTTGGAGAAAAAGCTGTACTGTAAGGAGACTGATTGTAACACCCTCCTCCGTGCCAGAAACCCACATCCTCCCTTCTCTCATTTGTGTTATTCTTTATGCATAAATGCTCAGAATAAAATGATACAATTTGCCTACCACTACGGCCAACTAACAAATGGATGAGATGGTGGTCAGGTTCAGAAAAGAACGTTATTCTTCACAACATTACCAAGTTGCAGTTGTGACCCCATGTGTTATATCTAAGATAATTGACCATGAGTTTACATGAAAAATGTAAACCTTTAAATAGGAAGAACACATGTAGTTACAGTTGCAAGAAAAAGTACGTGAACCCCTTGGGATTACGTGGAGTTTTGCATGAATTGGGCATAAAATGTGCTCTGAACGTCATCTAAGTCACAACAATAGAAGAACACAGTCTGCTGAACATAATACTACACAAACATTAGATGTTGCCATGGTTTAATTGCACTTAACATGTAAACATTCACAGTGCAGGGAGGAAAAAGTATGTGAACCTTTGGACTTAATAACTGGTTGACCCTCCTTTGGCAGCAATAACCTCAACCAAACGTTTCCTGTAGATGCAGATCAGACCTGCACAACGATCTGGAGTAATTTTGGACCACTCCTCTTCACAAAACTGTTTCAGTGTAGCAATATTCTTGGGATGTCTGGTGTGAATCGCTCTCTTAAGGTCATGCCACAGCATTTCAATTGGGTTGAGGTCAGGACTCTGACTGGGCCACTCCAGAAGGTGTATTCTGTGCTGTTGCAGCCATTGTTTTGTTGAATTACTTGTATGCTTTGGGTCATTGTCCTGTTGCATCACCCATCCTCTGCGGAGCTTCAGTTGGTGGACAGATGGTCGTACGTTTTCCTGCAAAATGTCTTGATAAACTCTGGAATTCATTTTCCCATCAATGACAACAATCCGTCCAGGCCCTGAGGCAGCAAAGCAGCCCCAAACCATGATGCTCTCTCCGCCATGTTTTACAGTGGGGATGAGGTTTTGATGTTGGTGTGCTGTGCCTTTTTTTCTCCACACAGTGTTGTGTGTTCTTCCCAAACAACTCAATCTTGGTTTCATCTGTCCACAGTATATTTTGCCAGTAGTGCTGTAGAACATCCAGGTGCTCTTTTGCAAACTTCAAACGTGTTGCAATATTCTTTTTGGACAGCAATGGTTTCCTCCGTGGTGTCCTCCCATGTACTCCATTCTTGTTTAATGTTTTCCTTATTGTAGATGTGTCAACAAAAATGTTAGCATGTGCCAGAGATTTCTGTAGGTCTTTAGCTGACACTCTGGGATTCTTCTTTACCTCATGCAGCATTCTGCGCTGTGCTCTTGCAGTCATTTTTACAAGACGACCATGCCTAGGGAGAGTAGCAACAGTGCTAAACTTTCTCCATTTGTAGACAGTCTGTCTTACCATGGACACATGAACATCAAGGCTTTTGGAGATACTTTTGTAACCCTTTCCAGCTTCATGCAAGTCAACAACAATTCTTGATCGTAGGTCTTCTGGGAGCTCTTTTCTGCGAGGCATAGTTCACATCAGACAGTGCTTCTTGAAACCAGTAAACCCAAAACAGGTGTGTGTTTTTTAAGGGCAGGACAGCTGTCAGCAACACATCCAATATCATCACACTGATTGGAGTCAAGGTTGGCTCACTCCTGGCTCCAATTAGCTCTGGGAAAAGTCATTAAGCTAGGGCCTCACATACTTTTTCCTCCCTGCACTGTGAATGTTTACATGTTATGTGCAATTAAACCATGGCAACATCTAATGTTTGTGTAGTATTATGTTCAGCAGACTGTGTTCTTCTATTGTTGTGACTTAGATGACGTTCAGAGCACATTTTATGCCCAATTCATGCAAAACTCCCCGTAATCCCAAGGGGTTCACATACTTTTTCTTGCAACTGTACAGTAAAACATTAAATATACTCAATTCCTTTAAACAACCTGCTTGGGGATGCCCTAAATCTGAACGTAAAGTGTGCACCTATAGGATGCAATACAGCACAAGTGACATTTAGAAAAAAAAAAAACATTTGCTGCTAATGGAATTTCCCTGTTTTTTTTTAATTGTTTGTTTTAATGGCAAAGAATCTTCCCCAGAACAAATACTGGACCCTTAGCTTTGATGAGGGTCTGGTATGTATTTTAAGGGGGTACCGCACTTAAAAAAAAAAAAAGCATAGAGTACCCCCAAGATCTATATCAGAATAATGATGCTGACATAAAAATGTCTACCTGCTCTGGTAATCTTCACTCGATGGATTCTGATCACAACTGACAGATCCCCAGCCAGCAGTTGAATATACACAAAGGGTGGGATGCTGGCTGATATCATTGACCACATATGAATATGGGGCCAGGGATACATCATTGGTTGCTAGGACGCAAGTGGCCACCAGCTTGCTAGTAACCAATGAGGGCCCTAAGGAAGATGGTGGCCGCTTGTGTCCTAGCAATCACTAAGGGCACTGAGTGCAAAGCTTTCACATTTAGTGACAGTAGTAATATTGCCATAGTAAAATTCTGTATTATTTTACTTTTTACGAATGCCACTATACTCTATGCAACTAAGTCCATAGGAAACATACCCTCATACATTTGTTTATACTAGCCCTGCTTCAAAGTCACTGGTTAGTAAAAATCTAAATAAAATCTCTTCTTTAGAGATGATAGATGGTACTGACATCAACCGTTAACCATGCCACCAAACAGAACTACAGTTAAAGAGAAATTATTCCCTGAAGTCTTCCAGGAGTGTTGATCTCTTGATCCTCTGTTGCACTCAGAATGGAGTAGTGATGTTGCAGTTGAGCGAAAGGAACCAGTGAGCACAGCAGAAAACCAAGAGTTTGAAACTTCTGGAAGTATTGGCTTTTGAAGAGACTTCAAGGGATAGCAGGATCAGGGGCGGACTGACCATTTGGAAACTCGGGCACTGCCCGAGGGCCCGGGGTCAGTAGGGGGCCCCATGAGATGCCCCTGGTACCTTTTTCATAGGCTTTTTTGAGTTTGGGCAAGGACACAGGGGCCCCATGATCCCCTATTGCCCGGGGGCCCCATGATCCCCTATTGCCCGGGGGCCCCTGGAGTTGTCAGTCCGCCCCTGAGCAGGATAGGTAAATATTCACTTTTTACAGGGAGAGCTTTACAAAGATTTTCAGTTGAGCAACAAAGTAACTTTAATATGACAGCATTGAGCAAAGTGCAGCTGCCAATAGCAACAAATCAGAAAAAAAAAATTCCTGTCTTCTCTAAAACAATGAAAGATAAGATCTGATAGAATACTCTTGGTCACTGTGCATTGCATATCTTCACACTGTCTGATGAAGTTTACTCCAAGGTGTTGGTAAAAGTCATAAAAATATAATGAGCAAAGTCTATTTTTATTATATACAGTAAGTCTAAAGAAGAACCTCTCCAATTGAAGCTTTTTTCATATCCCATAAATCAATGCACCTAGTGAGAATATAGCATGTCTCTGGCTGTGCTTAAAATAATATATAAATACTAGGATTAGCATATAGAAGTGCAGAGGAGTATATGTTTCCATACATTCCAGTAACACTAAAAGCACATTAACCAGAATTCCTACTGTGTATGGAAAGCAGGACACACACATAGCTATTTCTGTATTCCTGCATTCAGCTGGCACTTACTATGTCACACAGAGATGAGAAGGAGATGTAAGTGCTGTGATCACGGGTGAAATCTTACAAAATGCTGTGACATTCACAAATGTGAAGAGATCAGGTAGCTGTCAGTCTCACACGCTTAACTATGTCAGGTCAAATGCATTATTCAAAACGAGTTAACCATTTAACTAATGACACTGTCATTCACTGTAGGTTATGCTGGCCTTTCATCATGTAAAAATGACTGCAGCTACAAAAATAGTCAAAGTTAATGTAATTGAAGAATTAATCTTGAGCAGCACAAGTTAAAGAAAATGTGTAAAGTATAATCTGTACATCCATAAACATCGCAGCCTAGTGCTTCTACCACTGCACAACCAGCCATTTACATCCCAGCACACTGCACTCAAGTATATGAATGGACTTGGCTCATGGACTGCCCGTTTTTTGGAGAGTTTAAAAACTGTTTTACATGCATAAGTGCACTGCTTTGAAATGCCAGATTTGCAAAGGAAAAATGTCGCATTGCCTTGCCCATAATGATCAGTCATATTTCCACTGTTATTTTTATAATATTTCAGGTAAATTTCTGGAAAAAATATTAAAAAAATGTACTATTAAAAAGGGAAAACAAAAATCAATTCATGAATGTTTAGTGCCAAACTTCAGCATATTAAACTGTTCAAAAGCTACTGTTTTCTACCATGGTGGTGTTTGCTTAAAGGATAGCTAAACCTAAGAAAAAAAGTATCCCGCATTGCAGATCGCTAGTTCCTAATGCTAAAATTCACCCTAAATGTCTTCCTCCCACTCTCCTCTAACTCTTTTGGACATTTTTACTTTTTTGGGGGGGGGCAGGTACCTAGTTTTTCAAGCACCCGCTCCCACTCATTTCTGGTCAGACCGCCTAGGTGATTCCATCGTAAGTTTGCTCCTCCCCACCCCAAATTCAGCCTTCTGGGACATGTCACAGGGTCCCAGCAGGCTGCAGAACCATTCACACAGTGCAGAGCGGCTCGCACATATTCAGTGGGAAGCCAGCTGTGAATCCACAAGGAGTCACAGCCGGCTTCTCACACTAAAAATGCCGATATCAAGGACCTGAAGACCAGTGAAGAACCAGCCCAGGGGGGGACGGCGGTGGATCCTTGGACAAGTAAGTGTTCTTTTGTTAAAAGTCTGCAGCTACAGTATTTGTAACTGCTGACATTTATTTATTTTCAAAAAGGCCAAAGAACCTAATTAAATATGGTACTCTTTGGTTTAATATCTTCAAGTATAGAAAAATAACTATATCTTGCCAGAGCTCCAGTGTTCCTGAAACGTCCTCTGCACTGAACTGATATTTCATATAATCAATGAATAAAAAGAAACAGCAGTGAGCGCTAATCCTGAAAGCGGCTAGGCACTCTAAGCAACCAATACACTTAAAAGCAATAACATAAAAATAGTGCAGCGCTGAAAATAATGACAAAATGACAAAAAGGTAGTCCACTAAAAGTCTATGACATATAAACGTATCCAGTGTCTGATGTGGAATCAGAATAGGTGATCCGTGTGGAAATGGCTGGAAAACGCACTCACCAGAAGTAAGACACATAAACGCAGTGTGTATATAAAACTCAAGGATCTTCAATCCAGAGGGAAGTAAAGCTGATCCGGTTACAGCTGCCTGGCTGCGAGAGCTCAGCTGTTGGCTGGCCGGGAACAGGAAGAAGGTGGCCTGAGAATCGCTGGATGGTCCTCAGTGCACAGGAGGCGCTCCCCGGCACTCCTCCGATCCTCAGCATCAGGTGTCGCTCCCAGGGTTCTGCTGGGTACTCTGCATGAAGCTCGGAAGGTATTGCCGCAACACAGACCAGGAGCTTTTGCTTGCAGAACCTTGGTCTTGGAATTCTACATCTAATCGTGTTAAGGAAGATCGGTTGCTGCATCTGCGGAGGAGGGATTCACCATTCCTGTAACCGGATCAGCTTTACTTCCCTCTGGATTGAAGATCCTTGAGTTTTATATACACACTGCGTTTATGTGTCTTACTTCTGGTGAGTGCGTTTTCCAGCCATTTCCACACGGATCACCTATTCTGATTCCACATCAGACACTGGATACGTTTATATGTCATAGACTTTTAGTGGACTACCTTTTTGTCATTTTGTCATTATTTTCAGCGCTGCACTATTTTTATGTTATTTCATATAATCGGCCTGGGTAACCATGACTGCCTCCACAGATACAGTAGAGTGATGGAATGTAGCCACCCTAGGATTGGAAATGTGTTATGCACAGGCTTACCAGGTGAAAATAAAGGAACAAATTTATAAAAAAGGAATCCTATCAAGCTACCACATCTAAAGACTTGTAAGCTTACATTTATGGTTATGAGTGAGGAGAAATTATTCTGTTCTGGTCAATTTTATTTTTTGTCACTAGCAAATGGTTGCTTTATATCAGGTGTATGGGTATGATAACAATGATAAAATAATATAAAGGAATAATAATCAATAAAATGCAAGGGATAAATGTAAACCATAAATGACCACCATAAAATAGCTCTTAATCATGAAATATTAAAATATTAGGAAAAAAGTCCATAAATTAAAATGCGATTTAGAAGTCAAAAATCATGAATGGACCCCAAGGTGACGCGGTTAATCCCGATGGTATATCAGTCATCAATCAGGGTGGTGGGTGGCAACAAATAGATAAAATGCGCACTCACCGGAAGCGCAAAGGGAATGAGCAATGTATTTCCCTTTGCGCTTCCGGTGAGTGCGCTTTTTATCTATTTGTTGCCACCCACCACCCTGTCACATTTGAATTTATGGACTTTACTAATATTTTAATATTTCATGATTAAGAGCTATTTTATGATGGTCATTTATGGTTTACATTTATCTCTTGCATTTTATTGATTATTATTCCTTTATATTGTTTTATCATTGTTATCATACCCATTCAATTTTTAGCACTGCACTATTTTATACTAGTTATTACTGAAGGTTTTATGGTCTCCTTTCTGGTGCATAGCTGCTCTCCTTGTTAGTCAAGAGCTCGCTTATATATCGTCTTCTATTTTGCTTTATATCAGCCTTCTTGTAATTGCATAAGCTTTTATTTTGTGCTTCAATATTTAATATAAAGTGCATCCAATGCACTAATTTTGCAGAGCATCCCATGGTTGTTAAAACAGAAATTCTAGCACTAATTGCTTTCATAGGACGGTCTCAGTTCAATTAGAAATATAGACAGGGCCATATACAGTATGCAGCCTGTTCTATCTCTAATCATTCAGCTGTATGTGTAATCTGAGTTCCTGCTATTGTAGAGAAAAGGCTGCAAACTAGCTCTGATTGTCTCAATCCAACTGAAAATACAGAGAGGCCATATATTCTGAGCAGAGAGAAGAAGGATTTGCTCTTCCTCTGATCATTCAGTTGTACCGTATGTGTAATTTTAGTACCTGCAGTTGAGGTTTGTTCACAACCCAGGCTATTCACATCAAAGAAGTAAAGTAAGGCTGATATGGAAGAGGATGGCACATCAAAGCTCCACCCACTATCTGCAAATAGTGAATATGGCATGTTTAATGTAATATTCACATTTTCCTAAGAAAGTGGAAAAATTGTTAAAAAATTTGTAGCCTTAAAAATAATAATGAAGACATACAAAAACACTATAAATCATAGTTGTCAACATTTTAAAAAAAACTTTCAATGCACACTGTTTTGCTGCGTGTCCAGCAAACTGTTTCTTGGCAGAGAATGTACTTTATTTAGGGGTGGGGCATGCATTTCAAATGCCCTTGGTTTTACATGAGACATATCGTTAATCTAATGCTGTACTTTAATTCAAGATATATAAGAAAAATGTAGTTATAGAACTAAAGAAAAACTTAAGCACGGCAAAACACTGGTAATAACAGTAAACGTAAACTCTGATTCCGAGGTTCAAAAGAGGACTGCAGACATTTAAAATGATTAGAAATTAACATTCAGTATTACTCATCTTCAAATGCATGTGACAAGAAAGCACATAGGAATGATAAAACATTTAAAAATTAAGAAACAATCCTATTTGAATTATTTTTCACATGGGACTGAATCACAACTCAACCCTTGGAAAATCAAGATCAAAAAGGCTTAGAAATTATAGCAGTTCAGTGTTTTTCTGGAAAATATGTTCCCCTTTGTACCTTCATTTTAAGTTGTTAAGTTCTGATCTGTCTCAGGCAACCCCTGCTAAATTCATGGCTCAAGGAACCATTTGCAACCATTGGAGGAACCTCAGGGTTCTCCGGAACCCTGGTTGAGAAACCTTCTCTAAAAGGTTCATATCTGTTTATGATTGGTATTGCTAAATCTTTCACAATCGTTCCTGATCTATCTTCTTGTATTTAAAGGTCTTTTAATTTTCATAACAAGAACTGGAGAAAGACAAGAAATCGAGGCAATAGAAAACAAGATGTTCTGTCTTTTGGATCCAATCAGATTGCAGTTTTTATTCTTAACGTGACTATTATTTGAGGCAGCTGTCTTGTTAACTAAGTTCTTTTAAAGAGCGGTCAATCATTGTTCTCACCCATTCATGAACATTTTAAGCACAGGTACACAAAAATAACCTGCAAATCCTATCTCCTGAAATCCAGAAAAATCAAGTTGTACGTATAAATGTAAAAGGAATGTACGTTATGCTCTACAGTGTGAAATAGGGTGCATTATCAAATATATTCTTACAGGGTATGGTCAGGCCTCTCTGCAAGCTTCAAAGCCTCATGCATCCCTGCAGCTGACAGCTTCCGGTTGATATTTCTGTACCTGCATTGTAACAGATTGCGATATGTTGTCCTCAAGTCTCTGTTAAAAAAGGCATAAATAAAAGGGTTTATCAGAGAGTTCGCATATCCCAACCATAAAAATGTTCTCTCCATCCACAATGGAATACAGCTGCATTCTGTCCCACAGATAAAAGGTCTGGCCGTTGATAATATAAAAAAAGGTAGCCAGCATACAGTGAAAGCCCCGACAATAATCCCGAGAGTGGTAGCAGCTTTTTGTTCTCTTTTAAAAATTGAAATGTTTTTTCTGTCATTTTTCAAGAGTCTTGATAGATTGGCACATTCTTCAGATTCTTTGTACATTTTCACAACACCGTTCGCAGTGATCATCCCCTCGCTTTCCTCTGATCGCGGGAACCCCGTAAACTTGTGTTTGGCTGCGCTCCTTTTAGCGGCTTTGAATATTCTATAGTACATAAATAGCATCACCGACATGGGAATGTAAAAGGCAACAGCTGTAGAATAAATAGTGTAGCCAAAATCTTGACTGATTAAACAGACGTTGTCATCGTTGACATTCTGCGCCCATCCAAACAGAGGAGGTAATGTGATCGATGCAGATAGGAGCCAAACACACAGGATCATTTTGGCCATGCATTTCCCATTCTGTCTTACAGGATAGGTCAGAGGTCGAGTAATTCCCAGATATCTGAAAACAAACAGAAGATGTAATTTAAGTAGAAATCTAATGGATTTTATATATAAACATTTCCAAGACACAGTCTGCTGCCCATAGCAACCAGTTCAACATTTTATTTTTTAGGTTAATTTTTTATTGTTTTTTTTGGATCCTTCAATTCATTTGTGTCAGATGTGCTAGAAACAACAGGAGAATCTGATTGGTTTTCTATGAGCAGAACAGTCAGTTCTCTTAGACATTAAACCGTTAATCTTTAGTAAACAAAACCTATGCATTTCATTATAGGTATATGACCAAAGGCACAATCATTGGAGTAACGTTACATTTTGCTTCTGTTAAATACAGTGTATAGTCTTTTCAATGATTTTTAGATACGCACATGAAATCAATATGATGATATGTTTGTGCTATTCATTTTATTTCTGTATACAAGTCCTAATTAAAGATATACTGAATATGGGGCAGCCATATTTGGTCATTACATTAGCAGGCTTTGCTTCTTGATGTGGTTTTCTGCTTCTTATATTTGAAGATTATAGGTCAGCTGACTCATTAAAACCAATGTACCTCTCTAAGTGGTTGATATCTCATCTAAAAAGGTAATACAGTCGCTAACCTATTCTGATTCTAGTAGCTATCATTTCATTTATCAAAATACAGTAACAATAAAAGGGAAGAGAAAGTATTTCAAAGTGAAAGTTACTTTAGAGCATACATACAACCCATAGTAACCAATCAGCTTCTGACTTCAACTTGTTCAATTAAGCTTTGACATTAAAACCTAGAAGTTGATTGGTTACTCTGCATAGCTGCACCAGATGCTACTGCTGGTCTCTTCTGGGTACAGGGCGCACGCCCCAACCTGCCAAATCCACAGCTGGATTTTGTCAGCAGGTCCCGGCCAATGTCTCATGGCCAGTCCTGTTGATTGGTTATGTCCAATCACAGCCCAGAGCCCTGTATTGACAATCAACACAGAGCTCTGTCCAGAGGGAACAACCTTTTTGTTTCTTCTCTCTGCAAAGCAGGGAGAAGGAACAAAAAGACTTTTAGTAAAAGGTAGTACATATTAGACACATTAGCACTTGTTAGGCACACCGACCTTGATTACCCCAAGATGTGAACACCTTCCCAGCCAGTGTCATTAGTACAGGGACAGTGTATAATATTATCATTGTATTCAGTGTATTACTGTCGCTGGTGATGTCAGCGTCAGTTAGTCAGTTCCCGTCCAGTATCATTTAGTGTCAGATTGCCCGTCACACTATCACAGCCCCACTATAAATTCCAATATATATAGCACAGTTTGTAGACTTTCAAGCAAATCAATCAATATACGCTTATTGGGATTTTTTGTTTACCAAATTGTAGCAGAATACATTTTGGCCTAAACATTTTTTTTTGTTGGATATGTTTTATAGCAGAGAGCAAAAAATATTTTTTTTTCACAATTTTAGGTCTTTACTAGTTTATTTAATAAAAAAAAATTAAAAACCCAGTGGTGATCAAATACCACCAAAAGAAAGTTTTGTTTGTGTGAAAAAATGATAAAATCTTTGAGTACAGTGTTGCATGACAGCGCAATTACCAGTTAGAGTAGCTCAGTGCTAAATAGCAAAAATTGGCCTATAGGCATAAAGGGGGTAAGTCCTTCTGAGCTGCAGTGGTTAAAAGTGAATTAAAGCATTTTTGATTTGAGGTGCCCAGATACAGTGTAGTTCTGCTTTAACCCCCTGATGCCGACGTCACACAAATATGCAGCCTCACGGAACTGGGCTTTTTTCTGTGGGGCCGCATATTTGCGTACCTGTCTTTGTGCTGGGAGTGCGTCGCACTCCGCACTCCCAGCACAAAGACCACGGTGCCACTGAGAGCCCCTTTTCTTGTCTGTCTGTCCACCTGTAAGGTGAATGATGTGGCGAGTCTGTGGGTGAGACCAAACCTGATTTAAACCAGCCAAGCCTGTAGTCTCATGCTGGTGATATTGCATTTGCAACATGTGCTCCAAGCTCCCTGTTTGCCTGCCAACCTGCTAGCTTGGATTCCCTCGTTGATGACCTCAGATCGGCTATAGACTATTCTCCGAAACCTGCCTGCCTTTTGACTATGAATTTGACCCTGATTATTCTGCCAACCGCAAGTAACTGTTTGCTGTACTCAGTTTGCACCTGCCCTGGTGTGGTGGCGTGGTAGCCAGGTACTATAGTATTGTGTATAAGACCTAGGGGCAACCCAGTAGAGGTAGGCCTGCTTGCCTTATGGGAAATGGGGCTGCTATAGATGAAGAACTCAAAGTAGAACTAAAGGCAAAACATTTTTTTTCATTTTGGATAGAATAAAGGACGTGTAGTGTAATAGTTACTGGCTTACAAGAAACTAAAGCTGGCCACAGACAGTACGAGCCTGGCCAGTTCAGGTGAACCTTCTGAAATTTGAACCATGTATAGGCTGGCAGAAAGTACCAAAGCTGATCGACTGATCAGCTTATGTACAACCAGCCTGTCATATTAACATGTGATTGTTGCTAGCAGCTGGAAGAACACAATGGCTTTCATGGGAGGGAATTCCCTCATCAACACTGACCCATGGTTGCACGAAAGAAAATCGCTCCATCTATGGCTGACTTTAGTAATAGTTTTTATGTTATCAATTATGTCAGTGTACAAGTAATCACTTCTGTGTCTATCTATATACTGTACAACATATCTATGTATTCTCTGTATACTGTTGCATCTGATCTCCCTTTCCTTACTCTGGGAATGTGGCTCCAGCTGGATTTAGGCTATATACTGTATATGAATGGAAGACAAAAGACCATTTGAGCTTGCTCAGGACATTAAGTGGACATGTGCCTGAGAAAAAAAGAGGACTACTGACTCCATGAATTTGGAATGAAATGATGGGCTACCCTGGATTGAAACAATGGTGTATTTATCTGTTTTACCATCTGTAATACATCTTTATACCAAGCTAAGTAAATTCCTTTTATTATTATACTTTTAAGTTGTTTGAATTATTGCAACACATAATGTCTCTGAAAGATTAAACATAGGAACCCAAAAATGTTACCTTGGGACTGTTAAAAGTCCATCTGTGTACCATTGAGAGGATTTTTCTTTACTTCCTATTTCATAGCCAAAACAAGAAGGAATCCTTCCGAAGTGAGGTAATCTTGGTTGTCACTAGAACTATTGTCCCCATTTGAAGATTCAGGTGACAATTCAAAATTGGGAATTTTCTTTTAACTTTCAATCTCCATAATGGACAAGAAGAGAAAGAGAAAATCTCCCTAATTGGGGCAGTGGCAACTATAATAAGCTGACAGGTTCTCTAACTCCTCTCCACTCTATCCAAAATTTAAAAAAAAAGTTTTGCCTTTTGTGTTACTTTAAGCCTTGCAGTGCCAGAAGTTCAGCATTTGAAAGAAGACGTGGATCACTGGAGGAGAGCAGCTTTCTACAGAAACCATCAGCCTGCTGGATGTGGGATGTACTTCACTACAGGTAAGTTATGTGACTGCAGCTGTAGCAAAAAAAATATTTTTTTACCAAAGTTTAAAAACTACGCTCTCATCAGGTGTCTAAAACGGAAGGAGGACCCCCCACCTGGGGACAGCTAATATGCCCAGCCACTTATCAGGTGTGGTAATCTGAGAACAGGAAAGAGTGAAATGTCTATCCCTTAGGCATGTCTAGGAGTCCTAAAGATTGTGGAAAAAGGAATCAAAGGGCCCAGCAATGTAGGTAAAGATGGTCTCTTCCAAAGCATCACAAGCAGGCATGTTCCAATGGACTGGTTCACTTCAACAATGACAAAATTGTAAATTATTTTGGTGGAGCATACTTTTGGTTAAATGACTTTCACTGCTTGCTTTTTCAATGCTGATACAAGAAAATATGAAAACTCCAAGAACAAAATAAATATCCATTACATGCATGAGAAGAAAATATGCCAGATACAAAAGTTTGATTGTCTAGGCTGCATTTTTTTGTCAGTTTTCCCAGGTGAATGAACAGGCTGATCTACACAATAAGTATGTGAACATAGGAACATGCTCATGCTCATGCAATTGACAAGTGTAACAGCAGCTAATTCATCAAAGTCATGTCTGAATGAAAAGTTCATTACAATGCATATTGTCTCTTTTGTGTCCGCCTGGCAAGATGACAGGGGAGCCTAGGGAGAAGTAGAAGATATTACTGTATGCTGAATATACATGAATAGAATAGGCAATTTAGGCTGGAGCAAGAAAGTCAGATTTTTATTTAAAGGAAACCATAAAGGATGTATGAATGCATTTCTGTAGAAGGGAAATGCTAGGCTCACAATCTAACTATAATAGAATGGGGATCATTAGCACAATCAGCAACACATTTTCCACTTTTCCAGGTGAACCGTGAACATATACTCATGTGCGGAGGAATTTGTAAAAAAGTAGACATTTCCTTTGCACATGACTATAGGGTTGAAGTTAATTCAAGCTTTGCACAGTAAAGTGAAAAATGCGTAAAGTCAACTCCAGTGTAATTTAGACATGAATTTCCAACCAATCTGTATTTAAGAAAATATTGGCATAGGAACATACATTAGGCTTCCTATGTGACTTATATTAGGCTGAGCTGACTTGTGACAGATTTAGAATATACAGGTATGGCCAGATGTTTAGTTTGAATGGAGGAAAAGCTGAAACAATTGTAAAAGTGACAACACATGGTATAAAATGCAGATGCAAGTATTCTGTGACCAGATTTCCTTCCTGCCTGTTCTACATCCAAATGGATATCGATCATGTGGGAAGAGCTCTTTGCTTATGTTAAATAATGGCATATCAAATCTAAACAGCCAAACCTGTCATAGAAAAAGCAATCTGTGCTAGAAATACTGTATGCACTCTGCCACTGATGAATTGATTTTGGAGATATGCGCTTCAGAGCTTTTATCCTTATCCATCCTTCACCACTTAGTAAGTTGCTAACCTAACACAAGCATGACATATTGGGACACTGCATGCCTGTTACAGGGCAACAACTCTTTAAATTGGTCCTACAGTTAAATTTTTTTTATGTAAAATAAAAAACATGTCACCCATTACTTACCTGCTCTATGCAATATTGCACAGAGCAGCCCCATGTCTCCTCTTCTGGAGTCCCCTTCCAGTGCTGTCCATTCCTCCTCTTCTGAGTGTGCCCCCATAGCAAGCTGTGTGCTAAGGGGGCACACATGTGGGCGTGTTCCCAAGCCAGGCTGTGTGCATCCAAAGATGCACACAGTGTCGCTCGGCCATGCCTCCACACTGTCCACTAACAGGATTTGATTGACAGCAGCAGGAGCCAACAGCTCCCGCTGCTGCCTCTGTGTTCTAAGAGAGCAGGATGAGAGCATTTGCAAATGGGCAAAGTGCTGGATCTATACGTTTTGTGGGGAGGGGTACTACTACTACATACTACTACTGGATCATTTTTTACCTTGATGCAGGAAATGCATTAAGGTAAAAATGTTTTGACTTTAGTATCACTTTAAGGTAAAGAGGACTAACCTGGAAATGTACCCTCGAACATAAATCAGCAGTGGCAGCTCCCATATTTCTGTTTGATAGGCTTCCATTGTAGGTAGGTTCTGGTGAAATGGAAAAGCAGGTGTTTTTTTTGTTTTTTTAAACAAAAGATTCAAAATCAAAAAATGATAAGCAATGAATTGTTTTTTTTTTCTTTGCAGTGCCAGAGACGCTGCTGTCCATCATAACATGTTGACCAATAATGGGAAGAAAGCTTTTGACCTGCTCAGCTAAAACATGATGAGGAGGAGGACAGACGACATACTGGTCCTAAAATATTTGTAATTTTTTCCATCTATATCTGAATGTTAAAAGGTATCATGGTAGTTGTGACCAGTCTAGAGAACAAATAATAGTAGAGGTATATCCACAGAGACACTTAACCACTTTATAAGAGCTGGTCCCAATGGGAGCTAGTTGCATATTATTGCAGCCCAGCATTTAGGATGCTCAGAGCACTCTATAACCAATGAGAAATTACATGTTAGTACATGGAGGTGTCTACTAAGAAACGTAGATGCAAGTTTAATGTGTTTTTATATGCACAGGAACATTTATAGGGGTTGATTTACTAAAACTGGAGAGTGCCAGATCTGGTGCAGCTGTGCATGGTAGCCAGTTTCTAACTTTATCTTGTTCAATTAAGCTTTGACAAAAAACATGGAAGCTGTTTGGTTTAGTAAATCAACCCCTTAGTATATCCAGACCAGAGATCACATTTTTAGGATTTTCGTCAATCTAGACTTTGTCATAACTTTTGAGAAAATCTGCTTTGCCCAGCTCCCTAAATATAACTTTAGGTAACAGAGAGGCTTAAGCATATGAAAATAAAAACATATTTCTTTTT
The DNA here is from genome assembly GCF_062004578.1 of Staurois parvus. Taxonomy (NCBI): domain Eukaryota; kingdom Metazoa; phylum Chordata; class Amphibia; order Anura; family Ranidae; genus Staurois; species Staurois parvus. Next base: position 2,466,351 of record NW_028318400.1, on the reverse strand, counting down.
CAGTTTTGATAGTGTAGGGAAGGGTTAAACCACTGTTCTTTTTTTTTTCTTTTTGCTGTCTGTGTCTCATTAAAGAAAATTACCTTATACTTCCTGTCCTGAGGAATGAACAGGAAGTGAGAGATTATGCTTCCAATGTGATGAAAATCTTCTTACAATTGTCACAGGAACAGGCTTTCCCATCTTTTATTGTTCTGGTGGAAACTCAGAATTATGGAATTATACTTACTTTGACTTTTACACTGTAAATCTAAATTTACTACAATCTGTCCTTTTTTTCCAGAATGTGTTAGTACTAAGTTCCATTACTCAGAGCACTGCTGTGACAGCAAACCAACTTATCAATGCCACTTGTAAACACAGAAACCACTAGCAGAGGAAGTCTTCCACTACTCACTCCCTCTGCTGGGCTCTACATTAGGCCTGGGTGGACCCCCCCCAGATCTGGCCAGCATAGCCATGAGTGTGGAGCATTATGATCGCTGGCCCCACTGTGTATGTTTGTGGACAACTGAAGACAGAAGAGGTGCTGCAGCATATACAGTAAATGGATTAAGTCACCGGTCACACCGCTGCGATTTAAAATTGTGCGGTTTGTGTGCAATTTCAGCATGATTTCAGGTGCAATTTCTGAAGACTTTATTGCTACTTGTGAAGATTTTCAACAATTTCTTGCAATTTGCAGTGCGATTTCCATTATATTCTATGTATGTAAAATTGCAACAAAACTGCAGAAAAAGTAATGCAATAACTACTTTAGAAATCAAAATGTTAAGACACTGACATTCACATTCATTAGATGCAAGTTCAGGTGCAATTTCAATTCCCAAGTCGCACCTGAATGACCGGGAACTTACTGTGAGAGGGACGTGGAGGTGCTGCATGCTTTTCTAGGGAAAGAGATGGGTTTGACAGCAGGGCTGGACTCTGCCAGGGTTAAGACTCCACTCTGTGTCTTTGCCAAGCTATTGTAGAATGCCCCAGCAATAGAGTGGGAAGCATGATCCTACTTAGGACAAATCAAGCAGTTTTGACCGGTCTGACACCACATTTCAAAACTCAGGGCTCCCTCATTTCCAGAAATAATGCTAATACCAAGGCCATCGAGAGGACAAGGCTCAAGGTTATACGGCTCAACACAAGAAAAGGCAGACAGACATTCCAAACTGCAGCAGTGGTATCCCATTGGCAAGCCAACTGCCCTGATGCAAGGCACATCCCAGTCTCTCCAATCGGCCTACATTTACAGTATAACTGCTAATTTACCCCCCAAAAAAGGTAGGTCAAGATCCATTATGTTTCATGCCACACCAAAGCGGTTACATAAAAGGACCATGCGGTAAACCATCACACACTATGTGTATATAAATACAATTTTATTATGTATCAAAAATGTAAATGCAATAATTGCCAATTAAACACACAAAAAAACAGTTTTACATTAGATTTAGTTTTTTCCTGTTATCTTGTTGTTGCAGATATTCCATCTACAGGTCCCCAAGGGACCCCTTTGGTCACCATCAACAGATAATTATTTTGCAACATTGTATTTTGCGCATTGCCTGTTCCAGCCCGAAGGGGCTGCAGTTTGTGTGGGGTGGGGATGGATGTATATTTTTTTTCCTGTACCGTTTGTAAACTAAAACACTATTGGAAAGAAAAAAAAAAAACACAAAAAACAATAAAAACACCAATATCCATCACCTCACTCCAGGCAACGTTGTCTGTAACACCATTAAAATGTAAACATGACGTTGTGGTATGATCATAGCTATTATAAAGTTCTCATTGCGACAGCAACACTTCCAGTCATCTGTCAGGCTATAAATATCACCATCTGGGCTACCACAATTGGGATATATTGTTGTGGACTAAAGTGTCTATGTTAGTCCAATGACACCCCCTCACGCCCTTATCAGTTGTTCAACTATGCAGTTAGCAAGGAGACAAATATTTGGAGGTTTGAATAACGCTGCTCTATACCAGCTCCAAGAGCTTGCTTGAGTTAGGCACCGGAACTAGGAATGTAGGGGCAGGGGTGAGCACAATATATGGCTTCTAGTACAAATATCTCAGATAGCTTCCACTAATCAAAAATTCACTGACTTCACATTGCACTCTATAGTGTAGAAAAGGACGCCGCTCTAACTGCACGTGGAATCTAGTATGAAGATGGCCTCAGCCGTCGGTCCAGCCACACCCTTCCCATTGCGCTCTGCTGTGAAAGATAGTGAGATCCCCAGTGTGACAGCCAATGAGATCCTCGAGATGAAAGCCAACAATGAGATGCTTGAACATCTCACTGTCAGGCGAGGTTGAGATTTGGTATCTGGGAACAAAGATTAGGTGTTCAGCATTCAGGAGCTGTCAGCATGATGGTGTTCCTATCTACCCATTGCTGATCCTTGCTGTATTGGAATACATGCTATGCTTACAAAAACTGCTTAGTGGTTAGCACTTCTGCCTGGCAGTACCAATGTAGGACTTTTTCTAAAAGCAGTGGGCATGTGTGCAATAGCATAAATTGAGCCCCTTCGGCTATGAATTATAAAATGCGGTGAAAGCATTTTTTAATGGCACTAAATATTGGGCGTGGCTTAAAAAGATGTGGTTACATAGAGCGTGAGTTGCCTTATATAGCATAGAAAGCATCACGTACTATTGACCTCTAAATGTTGTGTCAGTTACCAATGACCTCTGCTTCACTACTGACCTCTGAACTCTGCATCACTTACTGCTGACCCCTGAATTCTACATAGTTAGTTTGGCTAAAAAAAAGACATGAGTCCATCCAGTTCCACCAAAAAGTTATAATTCTATAGCCACAGTTGATCCAGAGGAAGACAAAAAAACCCAGCAAAGCATGATCCAATTTGCTCCTGCAGTGGAAAAAATTCCTTCCTGATCCCCCGAGAGGAAATCGGATATTCCCTGGATCAACTTTACCTATAAAATGTTAGTAATGTCTAAGTCTCTTACTACTGACCCCTGAACTCTGGGTCACTTACTACTGACCCCTGAACTCTGCATCACTTGCTACTGACCTCTACATTAGTTACTACAGAGTTCAGTACCAACACAGAGTATGGAGTGCAGTAGTACGTGACCCTCTGTCTCACAGTACTAACAACTATGCTCTGCACTGCTTCCTTCTGTTTTCTTTCTCCCTGGAATCTTCACAGTACTTAGGGCACAGCATCTCTGACTCTTCTCCCTGTTCTCCTACTCACTGGTCCAGAAAGATTGGCTAAGTTACAGCTGATCAGAGAGAAGGACAACAGAGGTAAGCCAATCCCCCTCCTGTATCTCCACTGTAGTTGCAGTTGTTGCAGGCAACTGCAGTAGAAAGGCCCAGGATGGGGGTGGGTTGGGGAATGAGGCTGTGATTGGCTTATCAATCACAGTGAATCATAGCCCTGCCCCCTACTCCCTATACCATGCGCACTGTACACATTGCACACATGGATGATATGCCACTGTGTGAAGCGCAGCGTAAATAGTTGCCATTACATAAATATCTGTGTAATAAACAGGGGCGGACTGACAACTCATGGGGCGCACGGGCAATAGGGGATCATGGGGCCCCTGTGTCCTTGCCCAAAAACTCAAAAAAGCCTATGAAAAAGGTACCAGAGTCATCTCATGGGGCCCCCTACAGAAGGTAGTTGTGTTAAAATCTTTGCAATGTACATACAGTGAAGGAAATAAGTTCAGGTGTCTTTTATACAGGTAACAAAATTAGATTAGCAGCACTCCCTTTAAGAGACTGCTTCTAATCTCAGCTTGTTACCTGTATAAAAGACACCTGGTAGCCAGAAATCCTGCTGAATGATAGGGGATCAAATACGTATTTCCCTCATGAACATGCAAATCCGTGCAGAATTTGTTTGGCATGCATTTCTTTTGAATTTTTTGTTGCTATTCTGTCTCTCAGTGTTACAACCATTACCTACCATTCGATTTTTAGACTGATCATTTCTTTCTGAGTGGGCGAACATTCAAAATCAGCAGGGGATTAAATACTTATTAAATACTTATTTCCTTCCCTGTAGATCACCCAGAGGGGAAGTTTTTTTTCTCTCAACAAAGGGGGAGATACTCTAAGTTTTGGCAACATTTAGTACAAACGGACTTAGGTCCATTCTGGCTCAGTTCTAATGCTAAAGTCCCAGTTCTACTGGATAGCTCCCCAAAAAGAAAGGCCCTGCTTCTCCCTGAAGGGAAGATCACTTACATAGTTCTAGTTCCCAGCCGTAAAGACTACACCCTATCCCACACCCAAGAAAACACAATGGCACTGAACCGCTAAAACTGTAAAATCATATATTTTTTAAAATGTTGGTCATAACCTCGAAATCCAGTGCACGTGACATGAGTGTCTGGCACTGGCAACACCCATGGGAAGCATGTAGTTCAGGACCAGTGCCAGGGGACTCAAAATAGACCTGGTCTTAAATGATATTGCTATTTTTCTATCATATCTGTTACAAACTATTTACGTAACTCTGACATTGCTCTGAATGTATTACACTAGAATTTTGAGATACAATTAGTATCATGGACATTTTATTGTTTCCCACAAAGTTGAGAGCATGAAATTGTCCAAAATGTCTTGGTATGCTGACGCCTTAAGAGTTCCCTTCACTGGAACAAATCCCAATCTCTGAAAAACATTTGTCACTCCAGAGCATGTCTCCACTGCTCTAGAGTCCAGTGGCACAGTGCTTCACACCACTGCATCCAACGTTTTGCATTGCACTTGGTGATGTAAGGCTTTGATGCAGCTGTTCTGCCATGGAAACCCATTTTATAAAGCTCTCTACACACTTTTGTTGTGCTAATCTGAAGGCCACATGAAGTTTCGAGGTCTTTAGCTATTGGCCCTGCAGACGGTTGGAAACTTCTATGCACGTCATGGCTGAATTGCTGTTCCCAGTTGCTTCCACTTTGTTATAATACCACTAACAGTTGACTGTGGAATATTTAGTAGCAAGGAAATTTCACAGATGGACTTATTGCACAGGTGGCAACTTATCACAGTACCACGCTTGAATTCACTGAGCTCCTGAGAGTGACCCATTCTTTCACAATGTTTGTAGAAGCAGTCTGCATGCCTAGGTGCTTCATTTTATACACCTGTGGCTATGGAGGTGATTGTTGTAACACCTAAATACAATTATTTGGAGGGGTGTACTAATATGTTCAGCAATATAGTGTATTTACAACTCTTCCAGTTTTAGTTAAGGGAGTTTGGAGGGGCAGGTTATCAGCAGACAGGACCCCAGAATTTGTTAAAATTTGAAATGTGTTAGCTGGTACACTATGGGGTTGACTTACTAAAACTGGAGAGTGCGAAATCTGGTGCAGCTTTGCCTCAGCTTACGATTTTTCAGGGTTTTTTTGTCAAAGCTTAACTGAACAAGCTGATGTTAGAAGCTGATTGGATACTATTCACAGCTGCACAAATTTTGCACCAAAGTTTTAAAAATCAATGCCTATGGAATAGTGGACTGTATATCTTCAATGCATAGTCAGCCTTGCAATATACATGATTAAAACCTGCACTCATGTTCCAGAATTTACAAAGTAGTAGCTGTCTGGTAAAATTTTGCAGTTTTTTAATGAATGTGGCTTCAAAGTGTAAATAATATGAAGTGAGGTAAACATTTACATCTAATCAAGCACATATTTTTGACAACATCACACAATAAAATGGCTAATATAAACAGCATGAATGTAGCAATATGACATATTGATCTTGCTTAGTTTGATTTCTTTCTATGCCACATTAAGGTACATTTTGACAATAATAACCATGAAGAACAAATTATTTCCAAATTACAATTTTCTCTAGCCATTAGCAGTAGTTTCTTACTTTTGTATTTGCACAGTTTCCATGTCATTGCTGTTTCCATGGCATTGCTAAGTCCAGCAGTCTCCAGCATGCTTGAGATTTTAAATTTAGCATGTTTTCAGTTTTCAGTTTTCATTTTCTGCAATAAACCTTTAAATAAATGACTTGAGTGAATGAAAAATATTATTTATGTTTTTATAAAAGCCTGTGCCCATCAATCAGGATTCACAGAGAGAGTACAGTATATGCTGTTTTCTTTCAAACTGTCTCTTCCTTTCACTCTCTTTCTCCCTCTCTAATTCTAACTCTGTATGATCGTGTCTTCTTTGAGTAAACATGGAGGTGAGGGCATTAGGGATGAAGTAATCTTCAAGGGGTAGATTTGCCGAGAGTTTAATTTCTCTTTTCTAACTTGTTTGAGATGCACAAAAAAGTCCCACAGAATCTGACACTGACCGTGACTATAACCTCTACTCAAAAGGACCAAAAGCTACGCAGTCACTATTTTCCAGCAATTGGGTTATCTACTCACACAGCCACAGGATCATCGGCTGCCTCTTTCCACCAAGCACTCCTCAGTGAGGGAGATTCAGACTCACTCCATCATAGGACAGATGGACACAATTTCCCCAACTTCCTCCTGGCTCTCTCCAGTGAGCTTCTCCAGCCCATAACTGACTCTAGGACTGAGTTTGCTAATATGCTCCCCAGATAAGGCTTTTAGCTGGGACTTCAATATCTTCTTAGGAGCACCTCCAATAGTCCTGTCCTGGGGTCTCCTTCTGCAGAACTGTACCCAGGAACTCTGCTCCTCCTATCTCAGGCCCCAGACCTCTCCAACCACCTACTGGGCACACCTTCCCAGGGTTTGGTTGGAGTCCAATAAATCAGGCTGCTTATTCTGTTCTTCCAGCCAATACAATTCTAGAGTCCTCTAGAATACAGGGGGAAGCAATCAGAGCAGAAGCCTGTGAGAAACTAAGCAGGCCTGAATAATCAACCCCTGCTCCACTAATTAAAGAGAAGCTAACTAAATTTGCTTAACAACCTACACTACTAGGAGGATGCCAGGAACTCTGGCATCCAATGCAAAAGTGCAACCTCCCCAGCAGAAACAGATGGTGGTTGCATGTCCGCTGAACATAAATCAACGAAGAGCAGAATTCTTCTGTCACACTGACAGCTAAGCCCTTCAGATTACACTGGGTGAGTTCCTCTTCCATTGTATCAGCTAGTTCCATTGTTATTTGACAGGTTCATTGTACTCTATGTATGTGTGCTGTCAGCACCCCAAATGCACAATGGGACCGAATGTCATGATGACAGTAGAGTTCCGTTGTTTACTATGAAAGAAACACTCTCCCAGTGTAATGTAATGCAAGTGTAGCACCCTCCTTGTTTAGCTAGTGGGAGCTAGACCTTGATGGCTAGTGAGGAGCTGATTAGCAGCTCAGGTGAGATAGTCAGAGGGGTCGAACTTTGGTCAGGACTGAGAGACTCTGCAAGCCAGCCCCTACTTTGAGGCTTTTAAAGGAGGGCCTTGAAGGCAGTGGGTGGATCTGAGGAGTGGTTGACTGCATGTTTGAGGGACCGCAGCCAATCACTAACAGGAGGCTTGAAAAGAGGCTGGACTCCCTTATAAGTGTTGGAGCCTTCTCAGTAGGGGGAGGAGAGTTGGGTGGAAGGAGAGAGGAAGATGTGAGGTTGAAGTGAAAGGCTGCCAGGAGGCATAGTGGGATGGGGCCTGCTTGCAAGCCTGGAGCAGCAGAGGAGGAAAACTCAGGACACACTGGCCCCCTGAGGGAGGACCACCTAAGGCAGGGAATGAACAGCCCAGCTGATAGGCCTGGTAACAGCAGCCATTCCAAAAGCGGTACAGGGGAGGATCTGAGTGAGTACACCTGCACCCCTTAGGCAGATAGAGGAAGGAGCGCTCTGGTGGGAAAAAAATAGACCAAATGCGATTTCTCCTGCGCTCAGCCTCCAGGACCCAGGCTGATGGCAAGTGGATGGAACCAAAATCAGAAGAACGACCACCAGTGTATAAAAGGTTGTGCAGCTCCAAACAAGGCTGGGGAAGCCCGGCCAATACTGCAAAGTGAAACAAAAAACGTGAAGCGCACCAACCTTGCACATTACCTCAGTAACCAAAAATTTATTGATAAAGGAATGGTACTCAAAAACAGCGATAAAAACAGGCATGTAAGTTCTCTGGGGGACTTCAGAGACAGGGAGCCAGCACAAATCCCATCATGGGGGTAGACACTCAGTAAAGCTACCAATAATGAAGTCATAGAAGAACTTGTTCTTCTATGGTTACTGAGGTAATGCGCAAGGTTGGTGCGCTTCTCGTTTTTTGTTTCACTTTGCACTCTGGTGGGAAACCAGATTAGCCGTATGCTAGTGACTGTTATCCACATAAAGGATCAGGAGCCAGATCGTCTGCTCAGGAAAAAAGTCTCCAGAGTGCTGGGTGAAGAGGAGTTCATATACGGTCTGGGGTAGTGCAACTGGAGCTGCCGGCTAGCACTCCAACAGAGACTGTGTCAGAGAAAAGAAGCTGCACCCTTTTACCCTATCCAAGTTTAATTCCCTCAATAAAATAACATAACCAATGCTTAAGGCCTGATTTCTGTCTGTGGATAAAAGCTGTGTGGAAAACGTTAACTGGCTGGCTGTGCAGGACTATAGGGGGACCCAAATTCATCCCCCATCCCTAGGGGGTAGTGTTACACAAGAGTAGTTGTTCAAATCTCCAACCATGGCACCACCTGACTGCAGTTTGCATGTTTTTCCTGTGCCTGCTTAGGGTTCCTCCGGTTTCCTACCACACACCAAGACATGCTGGTAGGTTAAGGCTGGCCATACACTATACAATTTTCTGCCCAATGTCCTTTAGATTTACCTTCAACTATGTAGTGCAAGGGCTTGCCTAATTGGATACAACTGAAAGTGTTGTTCACATTTAACCTCCTATTATATGGTTTGATAAATCTAAAAGGAAAAATCTCAAGAAAATTGAATAATGTATGGCCAGCCTAACTGGCTCCTGTCTAAATTGGCCCTAGTATGTGTATGTAGGAATGTGAGTTAGGGACTTTAGATTGTAAGCTCCTATGTATATGATATATGTAAAGCGCTGCGTAAGTTGATGGTGCTATACAGTATATGTACCTGTAACTAGAGATGAGCGAATCGAACCAGGCGAAGTGGAATTCGTTTCGAATTTCAGGAAAAATTCGATTCGCGTCGAATCCGAATATTTGCATAATTCGGGTGCGCGAATCTGATTTTTCCCGATCAGCCGGCAAAAGTGTCCCTGCAGAGAGCTCCGCTATTTCTGACAGTTCTCTGACAGTTCCTTCACATGTACAGCGGTTGAAACATTGTATCTATTTGTTTCCATTTAGGATACAGATGTTTTTATTCGGAAATAAATAGATACAATGTTTCAACCGCTGTCAACTGCTGGAACTGTCAGAGAACTGTCAGAAATAGCGCAGCTCTCTGCAGATACACTTTTTGCTGTACTGGAATACTTCTTCTTTTAATTCTTCTTTTCATTCTTCTCATTCTTCTTTTCATTCTTCTTTTCATTCTTCTTCTCATTCTTCTTTTCATTCTTCTCATTCTTCTTTTCTTCTTCATGAAAAGAAGAATGAGAAGAAGAATGAAAAGAAGAATGAAAAGAAGAATGAGAAGAATGAAAAGAAGAATGAAAAGAAGAAGAATGAAAAGAAGAATGAGAAGAAGAATGAGAAGAAGAATGAAAAGAATGAAAAGAAGAATGAAAAGAAGAAGAAGAAGAATGAAAAGAAGAAGAAGAATGAAAAGAAGAAGAAGAAGAATCTTTTCATTCTTCTCATTCTTCTTTTCATTCTTCTTTTCATTCTTCTTCTTCTTTTCATTCTTCTTCTTCTTTTCATTCTTCTTTTCATTCTTCTTCTTTTCATTCTTCTTCTTCTTTTCATTCTTCTTTTCATTCTTCTTCTTCTTCTTTTCATTCTTCTTCTTCTTTTCATTCTTCTTTTCATTCTTCTTCTTCTTCTTTTCATTCTTCTCATTCTTCTTTTCATTCTTCATCTTCTTCTTTTCATTCTTCTTTTCATTCTTCTTCTTCCTCTTTTCATTCTTCTTCTTATTTTCATTCTTCTTTTCATTCTTCTTCTTCTTTTCATTCTTCTTCTTTTCATTCTTCTTTTCATTCTTCTCATTCTTCTTTTCATTCTTCTCATTGTTCTTTTCATTCTTCTTTTCATTCTTCTTCTCATTCTTCTTTTCATTCTTCTTCTTTTCATTCTTCTTTTCATTCTTCTCATTCTTCTTTTCTTCTTCATGAGAAGAAGAATGAAAAGAAGAATGAAAAGAAGAAGAAGAATGAAAAGAAGAATGACAAGAAGAATGAAAAGAAGAATGAGAAGAATGAAAAGAAGAATGAAAAGAAGAAGAAGAATGAAAAGAAGAATGAGAAGAAGAATGAAAAGAAGAATGAGAAGAAGAATGAGAAGAAGAATGAAAAGAAGAATGAGAAGAAGAATGAGAAGAATGAAAAGAAGAATGAGAAGAATGAAAAGAAGAATGAAAAGAAGAATGAAAAGAAGAATGAAAAGAAGAAGAATGAAAAGAATGAAAAGAAAAAGAAGAAGAATCTTTTCATTCTTCTCATTCTTCTTTTCATTCTTCTTCTTCTTCTTTTCATTCTTCTTCTTTTCATTCTTCTTTTCATTCTTCTTCTTCTTCTTTTCATTCTTCTTCTTCTTTTCATTCTTCATTTCATTCTTCTTCTTCTTTTCATTCTTCTCATTCTTCTTTTCATTCTTCTTTTCATTCTTCTTCTCATTCTTCTTCTTTTCATTCTTCTTCTTCTTTTCATTCTTCTTCTTCTTCTTTTCATTCTTCTTTTCATTCTTCTTTTCATTCTTCTTCTCATTCTTCTTCTTTTCATTCTTCTTCTTTTCATTCTTCTCATTCTTCTTTTCTTCTTCATGAAAAGAAGAATGAGAAGAAGAATGAAAAGAAGAAGAAGAATGAAAAGAAGAATGAGAAGAAGAATGAAAAGAAGAATGAGAAGAATGAAAAGAAGAATGAAGAGAAGAATGAAAAGAAGAATGAAAAGAAGAATGAAAAGAAGAATGAGAAGAAGAATGAGAAGAAGAATGAGAAGAATGAAAAGAAGAATGAGAAGAATGAAAAGAAGAATGAGAAAAATGAAAAGAAGAATGAAAAGAAGAAGAAGAATGAAAAGAAGAAGAAGAATGAAAAGAAGAAGAAGAAGAATGAAAAGAAGAAGAAGAATGAAAAGAAGAATGAAAAGAAGAAGAAGAAGAATCTTTTCATTCTTCTCATTCTTCTTTTCATTCTTCTTTTCATTCTTCTTCTTCTTTTCATTCATCTTCTTCTTTTCATTCTTCTTTTCATTCTTCTTCTTCTTCTTCTTTTCATTCTTCTTCTTCTTTTCATTCTTCTTCTTCTTCTTTTCATTCTTTTTCTTCTCATTCTTCTTTTTATTCTTCTCATTCTTCTTTTCATTCTTCTTTTCATTCTTCTTTTCATTCTTCTTCTCATTCTTCTTCTCATTCTTCTTCTTCTTTTCATTCTTCTTTTCATTCTTCTCATTCTTCTTTTCTTCTTCATGAAAAGAAGAATGAGAAGAAGAATGAAAAGAAGAATGAAAAGAAGCAGAAGAATGAAAAGAAGAATGAAAAGAAGAATGAGAAGAATGAAAAGAAGAATGAAAAGAAGAAGAAGAATGAAAAGAAGAATGAGAAGAAGAATGAAAAGAAGAAGAAGAAGAATGAAAAGAAGAAGAAGAATGAAAAGAAGAATGAAAAGAAGAAGAAGAAGAATCTTTTCATTCTTCTCATTCTTCTTTTCATTCTTCTTTTCATTCTTCTTCTTCTTCTTTTCATTCATCTTCTTCTTTTCATTCTTCTTTTCATTCTTTTTCTTTTCATTCTTCTTCTTCTTTTCATTCTTCTTCTTCTTCTTTTCATTCTTCTTTTCATTCTTCTTCTTCTTTTCATTCTTCTTCTTTTCATTCTTCTTTTCATTCTTCTTTTCATTCTTCTTCTCATTCTTCTTCTTCTTCTTTTCATTCTTCTTTTCATTCTTCTCATTCTTCTTTTCTTCTTCATGAAAAGAAGAATGAGAAGAAGAATGAAAAGAAGAAGAAGAATGAAAAGAAGAATGAAAAGAAGAATGAGAAGAATGAAAAGAAGAATGAAAAGTAGAAGAAGAATGAAAGAAGAATGAGAAGAATGAAAAGAAGAATGAAAAGAAGAAGAATGAATGAAAAGAAGAATGAAAAGAAGAATGAAAAGAAGAATGAGAAGAATGAAAAGAAGAATGAGAAGAATGAAAAGAAGAATGAAAAGAAGAAGAAGAATGAAAAGAAGAAGAAGAATGAATGAAAAGAAGAATGAAAAGAAGAAGAATGAAAAGAAGAATGAGAAGAAGAATGAAAAGAAGAATGAAAAGAAGAATGAAAAGAAGAATGAGAAGAATGAAAAGAAGAATGAGAAGAAGAATGAAAAGAAGAATGAGAAGAAGAATGAGAAGAATGAAAAGAAGAATGAGAAGAATGAAAAGAAGAATGAAAAGAAGAATGAAAAGAAGAAGAAGAATGAAAAGAAGAAGAAGAATGAAAAGAAGAAGAAGAAGAAGAATCTTTTCATTCTTCTCATTCTTCTCATTCTTCTTTTCATTCTTCTTCTTCTTCTTTTCATTCTTCTTTTCATTCTTCTTTTCATCCTACTTCTTCTTCTTCTTCTTCTTCATCCTCATCCTCATCCTCGGAAGAAGAAGAAGAGGATGAGGATGAGGATGAAGAAGAAGAAGAAGAAGTAGGATGAAAATAAGAAGAATTCCAAGCCGGCAAAAAGTGTATCTGCAGAGCTCCTCTAAGTGTATCTGCAGAATAGAGGAGCTCTGCAGATACACTTTTTGCCGGCTTGGAATTCTTCTTATTTTCATCCTACTTCTTCTTCTTCTTCTTCTTCTTCTTCTTCTTCTTCATCCTCATCCTCTTCTTCTTCTGAGGATGAGGATGAAGAAGAAGAAGTAGGATGAAAATAAGAAGAATTCCAAGCCGGCAAAAAGTGTATCTGCAGAGCTCCGCTAAGTGTATCTGCAGAGCTCCGCTAAGTGTATCTGCAGAGCTCAGCGGTTGAAACATTGTATCTATTTGTTTCCATTTATGGAAACAAATAGATACAATGTTTCAACCGCTGTATGGAGTGAATGTCAGAGAACTGTCAGATATAGGCTATTTCTGACAGTTCTTTGACATTCACTCCATACAGCGGTTGAGGAGTGAATGTCAGAGAACTGTCAGAAATAGCCTATTTCTGACAGTTCTCTGACATTCACTCCATACAGCGGTTGAAACATTGTATCTATTTGTTTCCATAAATGGAAACAAATAGATACAATGTTTCAACCGCTGAGCTCTGCAGATACACTTAGCGGAGCTCTGCAGATACACTTTTTGCCGGCTTGGAATTCTTCTTATTTTCATCCTACTTCTTCTTCTTCATCCTCATCCTCATCCTCAGAAGAAGAAGAGGATGAGGATGAAGAAGAAGAAGAAGAAGAAGTAGGATGAAAATAAGAAGAATTCCAAGCCGGCAAAAAGTGTATCTGCAGAGCTCCTCTATTCTGCAGATACACTTAGAGGAGCTCTGCAGATACACTTTTTGCCGGCTTGGAATTCTTCTTATTTTCATCCTACTTCTTCTTCTTCTTCTTCTTCTTCATCCTCATCCTCTTCTTCTTCTTCTGAGGATGAGGATGAATAAGAAGAAGAAGAAGAAGTAGGATGAAAATAAGAAGAATTCCAAGCCGGCAAAAAGTGTATCTGCAGAGCTCCTCTAAGTGTATCTGCAGAATAGAGGAGCTCTGCAGATACACTTTTTGCCGGCTTGGAATTCTTCTTATTTTCATCCTACTTCTTCTTCTTCTTCCTCTTCATCCTCATCCTCTTCTTCTTCTTCTGAGGATGAGGATGAGGATGAAGAAGAAGTAGAAGAAGTAGGATGAAAATAAGAAGAATTCCAAGCCGGCAAAAAGTGTGTCTGCAGAGCTCCGCTAAGAAATAGCGGAGCTCTGCAGATACACTTTTCGCCGGCTTGGAATTCTCCTTCTTCTCATCCTTCTTCTTCTTCTCATCCTTCTTCCTCTTCTCATCCTTCTCCTTCTTCTCATCCTTCTCCTTCTTCTCATCCTTCTCCTTCTTCTCATCCTTCTCCTTCTTCTCATCCTTCTCCTTCTTCTCATCCTTCTCCTTCTTCTCATCCTTCTCCTTCTTCTCATCCTTCTTCTTCTTCTCATCCTTCTCCTTCTTCTCATCCTTCTCCTTCTTCTCATCCTTCTTCTTCTTCTCATCCTTCTTCTTCTTCTCATCCTTCTTCTTCTCATCCTTCTCCTTCTTCTCATCCTTCTTCTTCTCATCCTTCTTCTCATCCTTCTCCTTCTTCTCATCCTTCTTCTTCTTCTCATCCTTCTCCTTCTCCTTCTTCTCATCCTTCTCCTTCTCCTTCTCCTTCCTCATCTCCAAGGGCATTTAAATTAAAGGTACAGTGTTCTGCACTAATTTAAAGGCACTCTGAAGCCTAGAAACCCTTTTTATAAGTTAAATTCGTAGCGAATAAATTCGCATCGAATCGAATTTCTTCCTCAAATTCGGCGAATCAGCCGAATTGAATTTTTGAATAATTCGCTCATCTCTACCTGTAACAATAAAATAAGGCTGTACTTCCATTCTGACTGCCCAGTACTGCAGACTTTCATATTTCAGTTAGTACTAGTTGAAATATATTTGTTTTTATGCCACTTTTTTCTTTTTTTTTTTTTTACATTTTTGCCCTGATTGCAGGAAATTTAGGATATTACATCCACATTTCTGCTAGAGCAATTGTATGTATAATTGGTGTGCTATCAAGGGAAAGGAAAGCTATTTAAATTTTTCTCATCAACGTGACCACATTTCAATAAAGCAGCTGTCAAATATGAAATGACGAGTGAAACTAAAAGCCCTGAGTTCAGTAAGCTAGCCCAGTACTGCCCACATGGCCCATAGGTACATCTACTAAATCAAAGGAGTTCATGTGACGCTTTTACATCTAGTGGCTTTTAAATATATTTTTTCTGAATCACAGTATTGTTATATCATTGTATTTTTCTGCATTTCTATTGCTAAGAGTTGTTTGTGTTACTACCGGGCTAACAAAGGCAGGAAAAGCTTTCCATTTAAATGTTATTTCCATCAACAACATAGCTACAGTTAAATAAGGCAGCTGTCAAAAATAAAGTACCAGCCATGATGTAATGTAAGGATAAGTGAAAGAGGAAAAAACAAGGCATAAAACCAGTAAATTAAAGAATTCAGGTGTTATTTTTGTTCTGGAACACATTATTTTTAGCTAAAACAAAAGTGGCCTTGTGTACTAAGAATTACAGTAAACTAAAATCTGATTAGTTGCTCTGGACAACTTTGAATACAGCATTTTACAGAATAGAATACTGAATGATGAATATAATTCTCGAGTCCAGTAACTCGCACCAATCAGTCGGAATTGTGTGATATCAACATAATGACTGTGGTCATTGAAACAGAAGGAGATGGGCAATCTTATCTTTTGGGGCTTATTCACACCACACTCGGTAAGCTGCACTGATCTGCATAGGTCAACAAGCTCAACGCAAGGGCATGTGTTCCATGTTCCCATCATACAGCTGGCTAGGCAGGTGCAAGTTATCTTTATTCATTAATTATAATAATTTATTTTTTCTTTATTTTTTACTCCACCCTGCAGGAGGAACTGGAGAAGGACTGTTTAGTAAGCCATACTGTAGCGGCTTACTTTTAAAAAAACATTTACCTGTCCCAGGATACAGTGATTTCCTCAACTGGCCTGATCTTTGCTGGTCTTTGGGTCCAGGCGTTGGCATCTTAACTCTCGGCAGCTGGCTGTGACCGCTTCCAGCTTCACAGCCAGCTACCCACTGCACATGTGCAGGCATTGAAGTGCCCCATAAATGGTCCCACAGCCACTTGGGACCTGTGATGTGTCCCAAGATGCTGTGGGGAGAGGTGGGGGAAAGCTTCTGCTCCTAGGCGATCAACTTCGGTACAACCAGCATGCCCATAGATGGCTTAAGTCTCAGCCAGTTCAGCAGGGATTGGACCCATCTATGGCCGTCTTCAGAGTGCACTAGATTGTATGCAAGGTTTGTATCTGCCTTTATGCGTCCAGTTAGTTAGTGTTGGTTCTGTCTCCTCCTAGTGGTATTGCAGACTTTGATAACTGTTTCACAGCCCTGTTTTCTCTCCCCAAAGGAAGCTCTCTCCTCATTCCTTCTCTACCAAGCTAAGATTTCTTGTTGGTTAGCAAATCGCTATAGGAGTGATTTCTTGTTATAACAAAGTTTATTATTGTATCTGAAAGTGCATTAAAAGATGCATTTTGTGTAAAACCTCAAATAAACCCACAGTGCTACATATCTAAAATAGGCACTGTTGTCAATCTAAACACTATGGATACACAACACATACCCTATTCAGCT
The DNA here is from genome assembly GCF_062004578.1 of Staurois parvus. Classification (NCBI taxonomy): domain Eukaryota; kingdom Metazoa; phylum Chordata; class Amphibia; order Anura; family Ranidae; genus Staurois; species Staurois parvus. The sequence goes on along the minus strand of NW_028318400.1, from coordinate 2,449,934 downwards.
GAGTATTTCAACACTATGGTAGAAACATACCTAAAATGTACAATATTATAATAAATTGACTGAATGTACAGAGAACAGTATGTATTTTCTGTATCTGTTATGTTTAAAATGCTGCTTTCTGCATTAACATACCTCTTAAGACCCAGTTGGTCCAGACAGTATGGTTACCTGCTGATGTGACTGGCTGCAATGTATATGGGAGAGACAAGGCAGGTTTTATCTTGAAATAAACATTACAGTGTATTAATTCAGAGAGACAATTGTCACAAATATTTGTAAATGCCATAGCACTGGAATAGGGTGCAAACGAGGAAAACAAGAGCCTAATTCAGCCTGCAGCAAACAATAGAAATTATACAGCAGAGGCTCAGCTGCAGAAACACTAATCGCAGGCCATACATGGATCAAATTCTGAACAAATTTTTTTTAGACAATCGGACATTTTGTGCATTTTGTAATCTGATTGAGCCACCATTGATTTCGGAATTCGACCAACCAAGCCTTCAATTTCACCTCATGTTGCTACAGAAAATAAATTTTTTGGCTGCAAATCTTCTTTTCTCCCATCATTTATTAGAAATTCTTTTGTCTCTCAAAGAATTTCCAACATGCCCAATCCCTGGCGTAAAAATCAGCCAATGCTGCAGCACACCAATGGTGCCAAATTCGAAAGAAAATGCTTAGTTACAATTTTCAAACGAAAATTCTTTTGGATTTCAACCCATGTAGGGCCTGCATAGGTCTAACACTTTTATAGTGCCTGAGCAAAGAATAGGCCGCAAACTGAGGCACAGTGCAGGATTTACTCTGCAGAAAACATTACCAATTTTACAGCTGAGGCCCAGCAGTGGAAACATTATATGATGTACATTTAGGGCTGGTTCACTCTACATACATTCTGGTGCATTTTTTTTCTGCATCCAAAATGCACAGAAAGTAGGTTACATGGTTGTCAATGGTATGGTTCACACCAGTGCTTGCAGTTCCAGTGTGTTTCGGTTCCATAAAAGAAAAAAAAAAAAGTAGAACATGCTGCATTTTTCCTGCACAGAACTGTATTGGAAGGTGGTAAACACATCAAAAATGAACTGGAACGCATCAAAAACCCCTGTACCCCCAAATGACCCCATAAAAGGAGGGAAAGAAAAGCATCTGGAACACAAACATCAAAAATGTACCGGAACGTGTCAAAAACAAATCAAGACCAAGAGACCAAATTGAGTTTCTATGGTGTGAACCAGCCATTAGAGCTGCTTCACACATGTGCAGTGTGGATTGAAGCTCGGGTTTCACAGCTAATTGACACAGTAGTTGTTCAGTGGTTCAGGTCAGGTTTACATCAGGTTCAATACAGGTTAAGGTCAGGATTTTATTGTGTTCACACATATGTGGTTTAGAAACGGTTCTCATAGAAGTCAATAGCCTGTAATCTGCACCTGAACTGGACCACACTGCTCAGAAATCGGACAGGACTCTTTTTCAGTCTGCACTAAATCCACACTGCCAGTGCACAGGACATATGTGAACATACATCATAGGAAGCAATGTTATTTCGCCTGTCCTGCAAATTGGATGCTGTTCAAACCGCATCCAATCCACATATATGTGATTCGGCACAAAATCAGATCATGGGAATAGGGAAGGAGAAGCAACAGGAGCTTGTGGAGGCGGCAGAGGCTGGTAATGGTAGCAGGCCAGGAGAGGTGGCAGGAGATGGTAATGGTGGCAGATCAGAAGTGGCAGGAGATGGCAATAATGGCAGTGGCAGGCCAGGATAGGTTACAGTTGCTGATAATGGTGGCAGGCTAGCATAGGTAGCAGGAGCTGGTAATTGATGCAACGGCAAGACAAGATAGGTGGCAGGCCAGCCGATGTGGTAGGAGTTGCTAATGGTGGCTGGAGCTGGTAGTCAAACAAAGGATGACAGGAGCTGGTAATGATGGCAGGTCAGGAGAAGTGGCAGGAACTGGAAATGGTGCAAGATAATTTTTTTTTTCTTTTGTGTGGGGGAGAGGGGTGGATTACAAGATACAATTCAGAGACATAGGCTGCAGGGTTATTGTAATCATTGCTGATCCAGGACTGGTTTATGTTTTAATGAAAGTGAGTCATTAACCCTTTGAGGACCGTAAGATTTTGGAACGCCAAAAGAATCAATTTTTTTGTTTTCAAAGTTTGTACACTTCAGTTGCTGTAACTAAGCCATTTCATGAAATAATTGGCAAAAAGCTAGATCCATTTGTTGTTTGTTGATAAGAACTAATATTTTGACTCAAACCAAAAAAAAAAAAATGTTTTAGGTTCTTAATCAGATGATACACGCAATTAAAAACATGGGACAAATACGTCCCTTGGTCCTCAAAGGGTTAAACAGTGTCTGACAACAGGCAGATTCAGCTCTCTATCACAAAACTGCCTGCTGTGCTGAAGGCCCTCTGAGACTAGCCACAGGGCAAATCAGAAGCTCCAATGCATACTATGTAAGCCTAAGCCAGTGGTTCATTCTGGACACCCAATACTCCATGGGGTCCTCACTTCGAACAGTGTCTGCATCAGCTCTGGACCCCATATAGCATGCAATAATATAGTTCAGGCACTATTTGTGCATGCTGCTTGGAAAATAACTTAATTGCATCTGGTGGAGGGCAGGGATGGCCTCCTGGGAAACAAAATCACAGCTGGGCACCTGCCAGTGTGCTGCAGCACAGGCAACAAACTCAGAGGGGGTCAACTGTACCAGCTGGAATGGGTGCAGTTGTAAGCAATCAGTTTTACCAAGCTAGCATTGAGACACGGGGCATGGGGGATTAGGGAACATTTTTTTTCTTTCGCTCCAGCAACTGGGGAAGAGACACTTGCCTGGTCAGGCATGCTACTGGAGATTGCAAGGCGGGGTTATGAGATTTATGGTAAGCTTCAACCTATGTTTGGCTCTATTCAGCATGGCTCCACACTGACCTTCTTCCTGCCTGATGTGCCATAAGGTAAGCCTCTTGAACCCCTTGTCAGACTTCCCTCCCTACTGCTTGAGGCTGAGGATTTTGCAGCTAATGCAGCTGGAGAACCTTGTAGAGAGTGGAGAGTAGAAAGTGAAGAATGAGGAGGTGTGCAGGCCTTTTGCTGCCCACTGGTAACATTTAGGCTCTGCTCCCACCAAGCTTTGTAATTTGCTTGTCTCCTCATGCATGTGGTACCCAAATGACTGGTAGTTTTACTATGACTGATTTGCTGCAGGTAGAGGCTGCAAACTGCAATATTGCTGGCAGCAACAGATGTGTAAAATAAATCCCAGACTGCTGAGCTATGTAGAGCTGGCCTAAGGGATAGCAGTAGTATCTACCCATGGGGCAGTCTTCTGCAAGCTGCCCCTGGATGAAATCCACCCTATGCCTCTGCCTCGCTCTTTAAATTGCAACTTTAGGACTAAAGTTACTAGAGACAAAAATCAGAGTTATGGGTTTTAATACAAGAATGAAGAGACTTCAGATAAAGCAAAAGTGGAAAGTAAATCAGCAGCAGGTCATTGTTAATCAAGGATAGTAGTCCTAACTTGTGTATGACTAACTTATTTTATCTATGAGGATAGGGGGATGCATAGAATGTTAGTTGTACAATGTGAGGCGTTTTGGGTGCAGGCTTTTCTTCCAATTCATTTTTCTTTTAAATTACAAGGCAGAGTGCTATGAACAAAAGACAGCTCCAAGAACAGATTGTCAGAAACAAGTGAATGCTGTGCTTTGAGCACTGCAAAATGTAAAAGGCCCTAAGAAAACTATAAAAAAACTATTTCCCAAAAATAAAATGGGACAGCATGCTAAGACTTCATTCACAAGGCTGACTTAATCCGCATGCTGCTAAGAATCAACATTCTCTGTGTGGTGGGTTTTAACAAGTGTTTAACAAATGTCAAGTTAGAGTTCATTTTGTGTTTTGCTTTTCTTCATTATTCATGATAAAATTTATGTCTAATGTAAGAAAAATATATGGTGTGAAATGGTCCTGAAATATCCACTTACCCTAGCTCTAAGGCATAGACTTGGCATGTGCCACTATAATAAATGGTTAATATCAGAGTTATACTATGTTATGTTTGGTTATACTATGGGAGATACCACTTAAGGGGAGAGAGAAAGTAAACACTTATATACATGCAAACAAGTATAAAACACACATTATATACACTGCATTCATAAAGTATTCAGACCCCCTTCAGTTTTTTAAATTTTGTTATGCTACAGACTGATATTGCAGTTTCTTTAAATTCATTTTTTTCTCATTAATTTACATTCAGTACAGCATAATGACAAGTGTAAACAGAATTTTAGAAATATTTGCAAAAGCTTTTTTGCAAATTCCAAGCGGGCTTTCATGTGTTTTGCACTGAGATCTCTGGAGCTCAGAGTGACCATTGGGTTCTTGGTCACCTCTCTAAGGCCCTTTTACCCTGGATTGCTCAGTTTGGCTGAGTGACCAGCTCTTGGAAGAGTTCTGGTTGTGCCAAACCTCTTCCATTTGAAAATTATGAAGGACGCTATGCTCTTGGGAATGGTCAGTGCAATAAAAACAAAAATTGTAGTCTTCCCCAGATCTGTGCCTTGCAATAATTCTGTCTTTAGCTCTGCGTGAAGTTCCTTTGACCTCATAGCGCTTTTTTTTTTTTTTTTCTTTCAAATACAGTGTGCATTGTCAGCTGTGAGGCCTTTTATAGAGAGGTGTGCACCTTTCCAAATCATGTCCAATCAATTTAATTTACTACATGTGGGCTTCAGTCAAGGTGTAGAGACATCAACATCTCAGCAACGATCAATGGAAATGGGAGGCACCTGAGCTAAATATCAAGTGTTGTTGCAAAGGGTCTAAATGCTTATGCCAATGTGACTTCAGTTTTTCCTTTTTCATAAATTTTTAAACATTTCTAAAATTCTGTTTTCACTTTGTCATTATGGGGTTCTGAGTGTAGATTAATGAGAAAAAAAATAATTTTAAACAACTGTAGCATCAGGCTGCAACATAACAAAATTGGAAAAAGTGAAGGAGGTCTGAATACTTTGTGAATGTACTGCACACTATATGATATACAGTATGTCACTGAGTGAATGCTGAAAGTGGGTGTCTGAATAGAAGACACATCACACAGTTATATAGCTCATGGATTGTGTTGGTTAATGTTTTTAACATAGGACAAATATCACATCCCCATCAAAATCCATTTTCTATCCAATATCAGTAAATTATTTCTAGTGTACATAAAAGCATCTGCCTATCTAATAAAAAGCAACTCTGATGCATTTAGAAGGAACAAATAAAAGGAAAGGTTATACAGATGCCAGTGGCAGATCAAACGGGGGTATAGTAGCAGCCAAAATACAAGTAAGGTCAAAACAGATCACACGAAGAAGCACTTGTGTGCCAAGTCAAGAAAGACATGTACTCTTTCATCTTTGTTAAAATATTATATTGTATTCTTTTATAGAATACCTGGAATATTTAAATTCTGAGTTTCCAATTTCTGACTTCACTTACCCATAATCTTGGCTTACAGACAGCAGTGATCACCATGTTGTCTTGATGCTTGCTTTGAAAACTGCCACTGATTATAGTGTTTCAATATGAGTGTTTAATGTTTTGATTAATAACTGTAAAATCTATTCTATGCATACGATGAACAATTTATAAGCAGAGTTTAACCTTTTATGAAAATCAGATGTCAAACTGATTCAGATAAAGGGAGCTGATGTTGCATATTTATTTCTAGAAAACCTACAGTATCTCACACAAGTGAGTACACACCTCACATTTTTGTAAATATTTTATTATATCTTTTCATGTGACAACACTGAAGAAATTACACTTTGCTACAATGTAAAGTAGTGAGTGTACAGCTCGTATAACAGTGTAAATTTGTTGTCCCCTCAAAATAACTCAACACACAGCCATTAATGTTTAAACCGCTGGCAACAAAAGTGAGTACACCCCTAAGTCAAAATGTCCAAATTGGGCCCAATGAGCCATATTCACTCCCCGGTGTCATGTGACTTGTTAGTGTTACAAGGTCTCAGGTGTGAATTGAGAGCATGTGTGTTAAATTTGGTGTTATCACTCTCACTCTCTCATACTGTTCACTGGAAGTTCAACATGGCACCTCATGGCAAAGAACTCTCTGAGGATCTGAAAAAAAAGAATTGTTGCTTTATATAAAGATGGCCTAGGCTATAAGAAGATTGCCAAGACCCTGAAACTGAGCTGCAGCATGGTAGCCAAGACCATACAGCAGTTTAACAAGATAGGTTCCACTCAGAACGGGCCTCACCATGGTCGACCAAAGAAGTAGAGTTCACATGCTCAGTGTCATATCCAGAGGTTGTCTTTGGGAAATAGACGTATGAGTGCTGCCAGCATTGCTGCAGAGATTGAAGGGGTGGGGGGGTCAGCCTGTCAGTGGTCAGACTATATGCCACACACTGCATCAAATTGGTGTGCATGGCTGTTGTCCCAGAAGGAAGCCTCTTCTAAAGATTATGCACAAGAAATCCTGCAAACAGTTTGCTGAAGACAAGCAGACTAAGGACATGGATTACTGGAACCATGTCCTGTGGTCTGATGACATCAAGACTGATTTGGTTCAGATGGTGTCAAGCATGTGTGGTGGCTACCAGGTGAGGAGTACAAAGACAAGTGTGTCTTGCCTACAGTCAAGCATGGTGGTGGGAGTGTCATGGTCTGGGGCTGCATTAGTGCTGCCGGCACTGGGGAGCTACAGTTCATTGAGGGAACCATGAATGTCAACATGTACTGTGACATACTGAAGCAGAGCATGATCTCCTCCCTTCAGAGACTGGGCCGCAGGGCAGTATTTCAACATAACGACCCCAAACACACCTCCAAGACGACCACTGCTTTGCTAAAGAAGCTGAGGGTAAAGGCGATAGACTGGCCAAGCATGTCTCCAGACCTAAACCCTATTGAGCATCGCATGGGTGGCAATCGCATTGCATTTTTAGATGTGTTTTGGGGTGTCATTAATTTAACATTGGCACCCGCACCTGATTGCATGAATGCCATGCAATTGCAATGCGGTGTGGGAAATGCACAGGTGTAACAGTGTTTCCCGCTCCAGATTAGTGTGAACCCGAGCTAAATCTGTCTCTTAGGCTACGTTCACACTAGGCTTGTGTGCAGGCGGCAGAGAGGCGTTTGGGAAGCGTTTTTACCGCTTCCCAAACGCCTCTGCCAATTCTGCACATTACAGCACATTGTGCTGTTCTAACGGGAGCGTTTGCGTCGCGTCGCGTTGCGTCGCGGCAAAACGGACGCCTCTGGACGAGTCAGGAGGCTTTGAAGCCTCCTATTCTCATCTATGGTGCCGCTCCGCAAACGCCCGGCCGGCGTTTGCGGTGCGGTTGCGACGCGGTTGCGGGGCGTTTGCGGAGCGGTAACACCACTCAAACTGCATTATAGGCGTTTGTGGGGCGTTATTAACGCTCGGCAAATGCCTAGCAACCGCCGCTAAACCGCGTATGCGGCGTTTGCGGAGCGTTTGCCGAGCGTTAAAAAACGCTCCGCAAACGCCGGACCAACGCTTGCCAAACGCTATAGGGTGTTTGGCAAGCGTTGGCAAAACAGCCTAGTGTGAACGAGCCCTTAATGTATGCCTCAAGTGATTGCACCTGATTAGCAGGAACAAATACTCCTTTCCAACTGTGTTAGCCCTGCATCAATTTCCAGACTACAGGCCAAAGATCTAAGTCCATTAAAATGCTTAGAAAGAAAGCAACAGTTATCTAAGCATATGAACCTGTACCGTGTACAACAGAAAATGTGAAATGTCCAGGTCCCTGGGCATGCTCAGTGCTAAAATAAAAAATACAAGTTGTAAGTAGGGTTGCCACGTCATCCCTTTAAACCAAAACACATATTATTTACACAGTTTCTGTGGCTGATTAAGGTGATAATTAAACTCACTTAGTGCCTTATCTGCATTAAATTATCCTCAAAACCTGTGTAATTAATGTGTTCGGGTTTAAAGGAATGATGTGGCAACCCTAGTTGTAAGTCCTTGGGCATGTGCAGGGTACAGAGCAGGAAATCTCACATTTGTGACGGCTGCTTCACCCAAATTGCTGACAAGCACATTCATCATCAGCATCCAAAACACATATCCAGTATTTCCCATCTATTCCAATGGCTCTAGCTCACCCCAGTGCAGCGTGTTCTTATGCAGCCCACCAAAATAGAACATGATGAATGTGTTCTGCATGGACCTACACTGGAACATGGCTAGGCACCTCCTAAACACACTGACCTGCATTCTTGCCTGCAAATTCTGTGGGTTGTTAGGAGAACGCACCTGCTGGCATCATAGCAAAGAGACTCATCCCTGCTGTCAGCAGTGATTCCCCAATGACAGCAGAATGAAAACAACATAGCCAACATGTACCAAAGGAGCATGGGCCCTTCAGTCTGCAATGGATTTGAAAAGGAGCCTTATAGCCAAAAAATAAAAAAAATGTTTAGCTTCCATCCAGAATTACTAACATGCCCTTATCTGAGCATACACACCTGCAGGGCAGCAGGAAAGGGGGGGGGGGGGGGGTGGAAGAGCGAGAACACCACACACACACACACACTCTCACTCTCTCTCTCTCTCTCTCTCTCTCTCTCTTTTTGTATGTAATGTCAGCTTGCATGCATTTTTATTAATTCACCATCAATTTACACAGCACTTTACATACATATTGTACGTTAAAATCAGGCCCTGCTTCAAGGAGCTTACAATCTAAAGTCCCGAGCTCACATTCTAGAGACAGTTTAGACAGGAGCAAAATAAACTACCAGCATGTCTTTGGAGTGTGGGAGGAAGACCGCACAGACATAGGGAGAGCAGGCAAACGTCAAAGCAGCGCTCCCTAATACCACAAAATAAATAAATATATACTTGTAATTTGTGATAAACACACACCATAAACAAAAATTTTTTTATAAAACAATTGCAGTGACCATGATCTGAATAAACAAAAAATAAAAAAATTATAAAATAAAAAATGTGGTTATTATTTTGCTCTAAAAAATAGTCCCATCAATCAATAAGTGATCCAATAATAGTGACGTAGTGACTTATAAATCATCAAATGGTGACTTTCCGGGATCCTCCAACCAGTAAAATTGTGCGCTCACCTCCTTCTATGCCTACAAAATAGGTTACACACGCTTGTGGTTTTTATTTATTTATATATTTATTTATTTTGTGGTATTAGGGAGCGCTACATTTATAAATGTATTATTAGATTGCACAGTTCGAGTTATGTGTTAAATGTTGGCGATCCATAGAAACACTTTATTGAGTATATAGTTTGGCTCGCAAGTCACACATATTTTTACACAAACTTCAAAGCAGGTAGTGCCATCGTTGGGATTTGAACCGATGACCCTAGTGCTCCTAGGTGGAAGTTCTAACCACTTTGCCACTGTGCATGTAGACTGTATCTCTGTACATGTAGACTGCATCTCTGTGGTGTGAACCAGCCCTAAGTCCCTGGACATGCTCAGTGTTACAAGCAATATATCTCAAATGGAATACCAATATGGCACTGTGTTCCTAAATCAGATTGTTTGTTGGCTATATGTATCCCAAATACAACCCCCCCCCAAAAAAAAATCAGATGGTGACACCACTATTCCAAAGTGACGCACATATTAAAAGAAAAAACCCATAAAGCAGTGATTCACTGTTTTCACCTCTGCTCCACCATGTATATTAACCTCCCTGGCAGTATTCCCGAGTGTAGCTCGGGGTAATGTTTCAGTACCACAAGCTGTAACCCCGATCTACACTCGGGCTTTCCATGCCGTGCTGCTCCGGGATCTGTTCTTCACTTACCTTGTCCTGCGCTCCCGCGATGTCCCTCCTGCAGTGTCCCCTGTAATGTCCTCTGGCAGATGTCGGCATCTGTCTTCTGGATACTGGCCCCTGCGACGTCGGGACGTACAGGGACGGAACGGCGGGAAATTTGAAAATGATAAAAAGTGACATTAACTAAATTCACTAAAATCACATAGTAAAACATTACTGTATCAAACCATTTCACATACATTTTGTCCCTACTGCTTTGTCCTGTGCCCTGCCTGCATTTTTATTGTTCTTTCTGCCTGGAAACTGAGAAATGTCCATGGCGTCCAAAAAGCGTCCCTTTAGGTCAAAAGCGGTTTTAGACCAGCTAGGGAACAGCGATAGTAAATCAGAACCACTTGCAGAATTGAGTGATAATGATTCGTGGGGAAATTCGTCATCAGACACTGAAAACGTTTTTGCATCTTTGCTCAGTGATGTGCGAACTTGGCGCTATATTTCAAATTTCAGTGTTTTTGGTTTGATTATATTCTTGAATTAAATTTATTATTATTATTTATGATTATTTATTAAATATAATTTATGATTTTATGTTTCAAATTGTAACATATCGGGGATGTTTACTAGACTCTTTTTCGGACAGATTTCAGTGAGTTATTCCTAAAAATTACAGGCCTACAATACAAAAAATACATATTTCCATGCAAAAAAATTTACCGCTTTGAGCACAGAAATATGGACATAATCAGACCGTTAGGGAGGTTAACCAATGTGATTTATCTTTGTACTTACTGTGAGTGATATTTATTACACATCTGCGGGTTGCACTTTGGAATGTATGGAATGCTTGCTTTTCCCTTACATGGCTTAATGTACATAGGGGAAAGGAAATGCAAACAGTGAATCCCTGATGGTATACCCTAGAGTTCCTGGGTGCCATTGAACAACCTGTTGCTGTGATCTGCCATATGATTCCAAGGCTGGTGATGGATGATTACTGGAAACATGCTGCTATAAGACCACCTATAATTTTGGGTCGTATCGCTTGGTAAGAGGCTGCAATTGGTGTTGGTGTGGAATTTACAAGAATTTACAAGGAGTGAAAACATTTGGCAAGATTTACAATGATGGTGAAACCCTCCTACACCTAACTACTTATTTTTGGGGATATTTACATATAGGTGGTGGACTTCCATCAGGATCTATGCCTATTGATTTATGAATTGATATTTTTTCTTTATTGGTGTGTCACTGTGGAATAGTGGTGTCACCCTATGATTTTTTTTAAAATCATTTTTATGTGTATTTATGATGTTGGGACACATATTGCATTTTTTGTGAGTAATATTATGCTCCTTTGTATTGGGATACATATAACCAAAACACATCGAATTTAGTAACACAGCGCAGCATTTGTATTCCTTTTAATTTTGCTTCAGCACTGATATTGTGTGTGGTTCGTGAAAACAGCTGTGGGAGCTTTGATTTGAATTTTTGTTAGATGCTGAACACCAAGTTCAGTTTTGCTGCCATTTAGGTAATGTATCTCAAAAAATTAGTGATAAAAAATTGTGCGCTGCCCAATGATTGAAACAATAGTGAAATAATAAGTAAATTCGAGCTGCTGAAAACTCAAAGTGTGTGTCATCACATACAAAATACAAAACCAATGTGTAGTGTTGCACTGCTCAAAAACATCCACTCTAGTGAACACTAAAGCATAACATAAACATAAATAAATCCCACAAAAGTGTATAAAACACTCAACAGTAAGAGTCCAAAAAGAAGTATCTTCAACAATATTAGTGGGAAAACATATTCCTACTGGTGAGTAAGCCCACTACCCCGATGCTGTAAGTCTTTAAATGATGTGCATCACCACGGTGCCCATAATATATAGGTGGACCCTCACCTCCATGTATTGACCTGTATGTAAGACAGGTCAAACAGGTATCCCCCCTCCTAATGGGGGTAAAGTGTATCCTCTCCTATGTAGATAATCCTCCTCTCTTTATGGCCACTGTATCCTCAAAGCTACCCCTTTATCTGTATCATTGAAACAAAAGTGTCAAACAGTGAATTTCCTGTGCTGTTAGCAATGTTGTTTGGCCCCAAAAAGATGGCCGCTCCCATTTTGTCTCTGGGAAAATGGCGGTGATGGGATATATACAGTTGCAAGAAAAAGTATGTGAACCCCTTGGGATTACATGGAGTTTTGCATAAATTGGGCATAAAATGTGCTCTGAACGTCATCTAAGTCACAACAATAGAAGAACACAGTCTGCTGAACATAATACTACACAAACATTAGATGTTGCCATGGTTTAATTACACATAACATGTAAACATTCACAGTGCAGGGAGGAAAAAGTATGTGCACCTTTGGACTTAATAACTGGTTGACCCTCCTTTGGCAGCAATAACCTCAACCAAACGTTTCCTGTAGTTGCAGTGTAGCAATATTCTTGGGATGTCTGGTGTGAATCGCTCTCTTAAGGTCATGCCACAGCATTTCAATCGGGTTGAGGTCAGGACTCTGACTGGGCCACTCCAGAAGGCGTATTCTGTGCAGTTGCAGCCATTGTATTGTTGAATTACTTGGTAAGGATAAAGCACTATGTCCACATTTCTTTTTTGCTTCATGACACTGAGGAACATCTAAGAGGAGTGAGCAGGGGATCCTGAGTAGCTGAAGGAGGGAGAGATCCCTGCAGGGATAATGAGTGTATAAGGAGAGAAGCATTGTGGAGTACATAGGAGGTATCCAACATCCATTCCATGCTGCAGCAAATTCTAGCAGGTTCCATGTATGTGAACAAAAAGTGTATTAAGCCTATCTGTCAGGCTTGTAAGGAGGCGAGCGCACATCTTCAATGATTTAAGGAGTCACGAAAAGTCACAATTGGTGTGTTTGGATCACGTCATCACAAATCCCTTTTTTTGGACTATTATTTGAATAATGAGACTTTTTTTTATTTTATTTGATTCACATCACATTTTATCTTTATTCATTTATTTATGTATGGTATATTGTTTGTTTTTTATGGATATATACTTTGAAGTCACTAATTTATAAGTTTGTTAGAGATTGGGAGCGCAACATTTTTTAGTTATAAGGTCAAACAGGTATCCCCCCTCCTAATGGGAGTAAAATGTATCCTCTCCTATGTAGATAATCCGCCTCTCTTTATGGCCACTGTATCCTCAAAGCTACCCCTTTAGCGGCATCACTGGCTCTGTGGGTAAAGCTCACAACCATATAAAGCAACCATAGTGCAGCACGTTTCTTAAAAACCTCAAGTAGTGAATTCTGGGTATTTTGGAAGGTCTCCTGAGGTTATCTTTAAAAAACGCTTCTAAACGCAAACGTTCATAAACGCTGTATGTAAATGCGGCTAAACAGATGTTTTTTAACCTACGTTTTCCAGCAGTCAGTTTCCATCATTCAGAAGTGTTTTCCAAACGTCCCGTGTACATGGAGCCTAAAAGTAGATAGTCGTGCACGGGCGTGCACCCATTCACCGACAAGGTGCTTTAGTAAATCAACCCTATTAAGACATTGTACAATTATTTGTGCCAATTGTGAATTTTGTACCCCATTTTTGCTCTATATATTATGTCAAGACCTGCATTACTGAAATGAAGAATACAGGATTCACTGAACTATTTAACAAAAAGTATTTTTAGTATCCATATATGACTTGTTTCTTTGTATCTTTATGAAAACCTAATTTGATTAATATACTTAGTCTTGTTCTGATACATTTGAATATCAGAATCATGGCAGTTATTACCCTATTGAGCAGCCCTCTTTATCAATGTCATTTACCCAGGTAATTTTCAAGCAATTTGAAGTTCTTCCCACCATCTTTTCATGCTACAATTACCTATTGTAACTGGCATTTTGCTTACCGCTGCATTGTGCTACAGTAAAAGATGATATACCCAAAGAAATAGACTTCTATAACTTAAAGTGATGCATTACTTATTTGGATGATGTTGACTATGATCTTTTCAAGGTTACTGACAAGAGCCTTGACAGCCTGTTGTAGCAAAACCAGTTTGCCCTGAAGCTAGAAACTGAAGTTTGGTTTCACTACTGACAGCTACACTCTATGTGGGGGGCCTAAATTACCCACCAAATCATAAGGCTGTGCTTTTCAATACTTTTTTTTAAACAGCCTTCAGTATATTGGTTCACATGAACCTTTATTACCTTACTAATGATAATGTGTTTTACAGCTGGTTTCACTCCAAAGAACCTTTGGTACTAAGGAAAAAAAACACCTTTTTTTTCATTTTCAGATTGAAATATACATCACCTTGTCAAGTGCAATTTTTGCTAAATAAATCATTTTTAGAATCTTATCAGAATTTTCTTTGCATGTTTTGCCAATGTCCTACAGAATTTCAAATCGAGTGCCATGGGCTCTGATCGTTTAGCCATCCAGGAAAAAGAAGCTTGGAGTATCTGGTGCAAAGAGTGCCCATGCCTATTGTTCCTTAATTATATATTCAGTGTGCTTAACAAGGTTAGCAGTTCAAATTGGGAGTGTCAGACAAGAACATTCAATTGCTTATTGCCTCTATATGTGTTCAGTGCAAGGAGAACCATATGCACAATATCACAGGCCTATAAAATAAACAATGCTAAAACCTAGGACTTTTCTTTAAAATAAATTAATTCAGTATAACCTATGTATCAGAATAGCACCTACTAAAAGGCTGATTTAGCATTTAGCGACTTATCTACCAAGGGAACAGTATAATTACCTCTGGGACTATGAGGTAGGATACAGCCATTACAAGTACATCAAAGGTCCAACAACATAACTCACAAATATTTAACCACTTGCCCTCCAGACGATTTACCCCCCTTCCTGTCCAGGCCATTTTTTGCGATACAGCGCTGTGTTACTTTAACTGACAATTGTGCGGTCATGCAATGCTGCACCGAAATTAAATGTATGGCCTTTTTTCCCCATGAATGGAGCTTTCTTTTGATGGTACTTTATCTACTCTGTTTTTATTTTTTGCGCTATAAACAAAAAAAGACCAACAATTTTGAAAAAAATATATATTTTTGACTTTTTGTTATAAAACATATCCAGTAAAAAAAATAAAAAAATACAATTTTGTCATAAATTTAGGCCAAAATGTATTCTGCTACATGTCTTTTTTTATACTAGTAATGGCGCCAATCAGCGACTTATAGCGGGACTGCGGCGCTAATACAGTGATCAATGCTAATAAACAGCACTGGCACTGTACTAATGACACTGGGTAGGAAGGGGTTAACATCTGGGGAGATCCAAGGGTTAACTGTGTGCTGTGTGTGCTTTACTATGTAAGCATGCTGCTTTGTATTGCTCTGCTATGCAGAGCCTTACAAAGCAGCATGCTGGTGCTGACAGGGGAGAGGTCTGTATTGTTTACATACAGACCTCTCCCCTGTCAGAGTGCCTCGGCGATCGCCGGGTGCCGGTGGGGAATCTTCAGATGGGACCTGGAAATTGCTAGCTGCCAATATATATATGTGATTTTGCAAACCCTGCCACCCTGTAGCAGTACTTCAGCTTTAGGGCTGAGGGGAAGCTGTTAAAGAAGGGACTTTAAAAACAGTCTGATGTCTGGACTACCCTAATTCTGCCCCAAAACCACTATATTGTGAAATGATGCAGCACCAGTGAATATGAAAAAAAAACATAAATAAATATACAGTGTTCAATGTGCCAAGCGTGAAGTCTCTCTTAAATCAAAGTCCATCTATATTCAAATAAAAAGAAGATCCTCCACCATCCTTGTAGTGTAATAAAAACACAGAGTGCCACCACCTTAATCAAATGCACACTCACCAGATCATAAGCTGTAATGTATATACAGCAGACACAAAGGAGGATCTGTGCCTTAGAAACATGCTGTGTCTGCTGTACATATTACAGCTTATGGTCTGGTGAGTGTGCATTAGATTAGGGTAGTGGCAATCAGTGTTTTCGTTAGACTACAATGATCTGCTGGATGGTGGAAAATCCTTTTTTATTTGAATACATCATCAATTCTGTCTCCACATATCACCCAAACCGTCCTTTGTGCTCCTCTCATGATCTCCTGCTCTCTAGCTCCATTGTCTCTTCCTCCTATGCTCATCTCCAGGACTTCTCCAGAGCCTCCCCCATCCTCTGGAACTCTCTACCCCAATCTATCTGACTATTGCCTACTCTGCCCACTTTTAGGTGATCTATAAAACCTTTCTCTTCAGGGAAGCCTATCCTGCCTTCAGCTAATAAGTTATCGGCATAAAGGTGATAGCAAACTCATGCAGGCTCCACCTCCGCAACATCTCCAAAATAAGTACGTTCCTAACCCAGACACTACTAAACAACTCGTTCACTCCCAAATCTTCTATTTCTCTTATCAGTCCATCCGCCACAGTTATTACCTTTTGTACCACCAGCCCCTCCCTCTTAGATTGTAAGCTCCCAGGATCAGGGCCCTCCTAACCCTCTTGTATTGAACTGTATTGTTGCTGTATTGTCTCCCTTTATATTGTAAAGCGCTGAGCAAACTGTTGGCGCTATATACATCCTTTATTATAATAATAATAGATATGGACTTTGATTTTAGAGAGACTTCACGTTTGGCACACTGTACACTGTTTATTTTTATTTTTTGTGTTTTTGTTATATTCAGTGATATTGCATCATTTCAATATATTGTAAGTTTTTAGATTTGGGTATATCAAACTTTGTTTGGCAGCAGCCACATGTGTTATCGCAGCCATACAATTTTAAAGTCCACCTTATGAATAAACCCCCCCCCATTATTTTGTTCGCAGACTTTCTCCTAACAAGATGTTTCTAAATCAGCTTCTTAAAGCGGAGTTACACCCAAAAGGGGAAGTTCCGCTTTAATGCTTTGTCCCCCACTCCCCATTAAGGATTGGCACCTTCTGAGAAGCGGGTACCCGAATTTGACAGGTACCCGCTCCCACCTCCGCTGCGATCGCCTAGGCGAGGGAGAGAAGACAGCCATGGAAACCAGCAGTGGTGAGGACACCGCTGGACCGAGGGACAGGTAAGTGGCTGTATTTTAAAAGTCAGCAGCTACAGTTTTTGCAGCTGCTGACTTTTTTTTTTCATTTGGAACTCCACTTTCACTGTAAGTGGCAATACTATAGCAGATTCAGAATAATGAAAGGACCAACTATACACTGGCGGCTCTTCAGGAAATGTAGCAGTTCAAAGCATTGCAGGCTAGCAGATCAGGCTCTTATGCTTTTCAAGCCAGCAGGCAATCACAGAAATGTACAATTAAGCACCTGCTGTTTTCGAATGTACAAGAACTGAATCTATTGCTTTCCTCTAATATTTTGAACTGCTCTAACATGTTTCCTAAAAGCAGCTGTGGTGCAGTGGATCTTTCATTCTGTGCTTCAGTCTATCAGCATTCCGATAATTTCCTGTCATCCCATCTGAAGGGTATTTCTTTCTTTATGTGATGACAAAATTTTACCCCTGCAGTGATGACATCTTCAAATGGCAATCAAAGCTTAGTTCCTGTCACCATGTGCATTCACATTCTGACATTAGGGGAGTTTTTCTTTGTAAATCAGCAGCCTACTGAGAGGCATCTGCACTGCATTTTCAGCTATGAGGGCTTTGGTGAAGTGCAAAGTAAATACAATGTATTTCCCATATTTGAGGACTACTAAGGTATACAAGACAGTCTTAGAAATACACAGTGGTATGTACAGGCTCATTACAGTGCCAACTACCTTGTCTTTTCAGTATATATTATTGTTGCCAAGGCAGGTTCTTATTAAGTAAGCCCAAATGTAAAGCTTTCACAAATAAGACTTCTATATTTTCATTCTGACCACTATGTTGCTGGCTTATTTTTTTAAATATTTGCTTATTCTGCATCTGTAGTTTTTTGTTAATGGATAATACAATACAAAAATATTAAATGAAGACAGACTATTTAAAAAAAAACAAAACAAAAAAACAGTACAAGGACAATGAATAGGAATGCCATTATCTTGAAAATACAAATGTTATTTCAATACTGGAAAGTCCACTAAAAGCTTGGAAAGTCGTTGTATGACAGTCTGCAAATACCATATCCAGCCAACAGAAGATTACAGTTGGAAGATTAGTTTTCTGTCTTCACAAAAGACACAGTGGAACGTTGTCTTAAACACAGATTGTCAATGTGTATTGTAAGTTTTCTTAGCTGAGGCTGTAGAAATTGGTAAAAATATGTTGTTAGAAACAAATCAGTTGTTTTAATAGGAATGAATCATCATGTTATTTGATGTATAATTAAATATGATTATAAACATTATTGCCTTTGAAGCGCATTTATAAATTCTGTTCTCCATATGTTTGATGTCAAGTCATTTGCATCGAATGCCTACACCAGTGTTTCTCAACCTTTTTTTCGGTCGAGGCACCCTTTACAATTATGGACAGTCACGAGGCACCCTTTAAAATTATGGACAGTCCAAATGCACCCTTTAAAATTATAGACAGTCTTGAGGCACCCCATTCTAAAATGTGAAAAACTATTCTAATAGTTTTATATAACGCAGCAACATCCACACGTGGAGGACACCCAACATTGGAGGTGAGATATTCTTCCAAAGCCAATACACTTTTGCACACTGGTACAGAGTAGTAAACAAGTGTTTCTCTTCTCACTCAGTTTTTATCCATCACTGAGCTAATGTGACCCCAGCACTGCTGGAGAGGGGCAAGGGAAGGGTCAAACTAGGATGCTGTGCAGGCAATCAATATCCTCCTTATCAGCTGATGATGTCATTGGTTTGCAGGACGCCAGTGGCTCGAAGGTTGTAATGGTGCACAATGACAACCTGTGGCTTTGTGTAACTAAAAGGCAGGTTTGTTCCACCTGCTGGCTTGTATACAAGTTTTGGGTAATTTTTAGACATTTTGCCAAGGCACTCCTGAAGAAACCTCAAGGCACCCCTGGGTGCCTGGGCACCCTGGTTGAGAAAAGCTGGCCTACATATTGGTAATATGTTGATGCAGCATACAGATCTCCATTGAGTATCTGAAATCCCCATTCTTCAGACGTAAATCCAGGTTTCAGTAACATTCTCTGTATTAATATTCTGTCTAGTGAGCCTATTGTCTAGCCAATTACATTTGTATTGGCTCAGTCCTCATTTACACACCTGGAGAGGGTAAACTGTTGACTCAATCAGGTCGCTACTGGATTTATTATGCCTTGGAAGACATGCTGATAAAGCATTTGCATTAATAAATCTTTATCCCACTGCTCCCTTTTCATATTTGTGTCATAAATGACGAATCTGCAATGCGAATTGCCAGCAAATCTATGCAGGAGGAATTTGCCTATATTTGCACCTGCTTTTTATAAACATGTCCATGTTGAAAGTGAATCCCCACTGTAAGGTTGCCATTCGTCCGTTTGCTAGGGACAGTGACTATTCTGAGGGGTCTATTCCCAGCAAACAAACATCTCTGGCCATGTTCCAGGTCTCAATGCTTGTGCTTTTTTATATCAACCTTTGCATGAATTTTGCAGTTGCCATCCTGTGTCCCCACCTGCCACCTCTAAGACCTGTAGCATAATGCCAAGGAGGAGATTCAGGGCCCTTCCCTAGGCTCTGTGCTACAGGTCTAACAGGTAACAGGTGGTAAAAGAAGGTGGAGGCTGCGTACTTCATGTATGTATTTTTACCTCTCTTTTAGAATGACTGCAAAGCATGTATTGTTAGAAGGTTACTCAGTTTTCTGCAGGGTATGTCTTGTACAATGTTGCTGTTTACATTGCATGTGACGACATCTCCAAAGGAGTGTGTTTTTCCATCAGACAGGCTTAGGCGTTTATTAAACCAAAGCACCCCTGGTTCTCTGTCCCAATTAACCCTTTGGCGACGATGCCTCATGGCCCTTTAAGGGGTGTGTGACGCTAGGAGGCAGGGTGGGGTTTAGGGTCATGTGACTGCTGTGATTGGCTGTTACAGTGGTAGCAAATGGGACCTTTCCGTGAAGCGCTGGTAAATGTGTCCGGAGCTCGCTCTCGGCACATGATTGCTTACAATGGATACAATGATATGTCTCTTCTGGGTGTTTAGGCCCAGTCACCAAGAGGTCGCATATTTGCATACCATCGGTGCGAAGGAGTTAAAGTACTCAGAGATTGGAAGTTGGGGTGCTTGGACAAATATACTCTCCATCTACACCAGAAATATGGGCACCAAAAACGACTCGGTTGCTAATAGAGACAAATCTAATTATCTTTTTTAGTCCTCATTCTATGAACAAAGGTATTATGGAATACTGAGGAAGGCATATGGCCTACTGAGAGAGTCCTACCCAGGATATAATGTGGTAATGTATGTAGGGGGTGGAGCTATGCATTTGACGTCATCCTGTGGCCGTTTTGGAGAGATGTGATGAACCCGTATATGCTTTATACTATGCATTATGGAATACCTCAGCTTGTAAGTTTTAACCATTTTAGCAGTAAAGAAACTTTTATCAGCAGTATACACTATGGGCTGTCTTTCTTGTGTTTTCGCATAAGTATTGTAAACTATATCACAGAAAAGTAACAAGTGGAGGGAAAATGCTTATTGGATCATCATTAGCCCTTAAGGGAAAAGGGAAAGTGCGTATGACTTACTGTTAGCGCAGTGGTCATTAACTGCTTTCCCGCCGCCCTATAGCAGAAATACTGCTACAAGGCAGCAGGGGTGCTCAAAATCATATATATATATATATATATATATATATATATATATGATTTTGCATTTCAAGTAGGGGGCGTACACACCCTACCCGTACCGCTATTCGCGGCCAGTGATTACTCGCCGACACCTGGTGATCGCCGAGTAATACCAATGGAGGTAGAGAACTGTATGTAAACAATACAGTTCTCTCCCATCAGCTCCAGCACACTGCTTTGTATGGCTCTGCATAGAAAACCCATACAAAGCAGTGTGCTTACGGTTGAAAGCACACATGTCTTTGGTACAAAAAAATCTCAATACTTGTATATTAATTGGTTTGTGTGAAAATTATAGTGTCTACAAACTATGGTACACTGTATGTATTGGAATTCATGTAGCTTTTGCTTTCTGACTGCCTATCACATTTCTTGAGGTGCTAAAACCCCCTGAAAATGACCCCTTTTTGGAAAGTAGACACCCCAAGGATTTTGCACAGAGGCATGTTCAGTCTATGTGTGGCAGCACCCAAATATTCTGCTTTTAAGCTTAAGGGTTTCTAAAGCATCTGTTTGCAGAACCAAGCCATCAGCTCGCTTTCTCTCCCTCATTTTCTGTGAAACATTCTATTCTAATTTAGCAAGATAACAATCTAACTTTCAGTTAGCTAAATGTAAAACCGCAAAAATGATATCCTGTATACTGCTTAGAATGCAAGTACATCAAGTGAAGAGGAAATATATGCATTGTGACGTAATTGTTGGTATATACACCATGTAAGATGATTTTGAAGACACTTAGCTTTGCAGATGTTAGTCTGGCTAGATCACCAGCTGGTTAACCACTTGCCGCCCAGCCACCGCATATAAACGGCGGCAGGGCGGCGCTCGTAGGCAAAAGCATGTTTTAAAACGGCTGCCTTCAAAACAGGTAGGGGGCGCGCGCCCGCCCTACCTGTCCCGCGGGTGTTAGCAGTGGGTCTCCGCTGCCGGGTCATGGACGGTTTTTACTGGCCGTTTTCCCGCGATGAGCGGTGATCACTGACACAGGGCAGGGCTCATTGTTTACACACAGCCTTGCTCTGTGACAGTTCGCCGACAAGCTGCAGAGGGAGAGAAGAGTTTCTCTCCCTCAATCAGCTCCCCCCTCCCTCCCCCCGTCCAGTACACACCCCCGCCCCCTAGTAAAACACTCCCCTTACACAGCAAATTCTAAAAATGTTAACCCCTTCCTCCCCAGTGACATTAGTACAGTTTCATTGGTTTTTTTTCACTGATCACTGTATTGGTGTCACTGGGAATGTCAGTGACCCCAAGTCAGTTCCCACCCCAGTGTCAAAATGTCTGCCGCAGTCCCGCCATAAGTCGCTGGTCGCCGCGATATGTCGCTGATCGGCGCCATTATTAGTTTAAATAAAAATTAAAAATCCCAGTATCTTTCCCGCCATTTGTAAACGCTATAACTTTCACGTAAACCAATTAATTTACACGTATTGGGTTTTTTTTTAGCAAAGACATGTCGCAGAATGCATTTTGGCAGAAATTTATGACTAAATTTGATTTTTGCATTTTTTTTTTACTGGACATGTTTTATAGCAAAAAGTCCAAAATATTGTTTTTTTTTCCTCAAAATTGTCAGCCTTCTTTTATAGCGCAAAAAATAAAAACCGCACAGGCGATCAAATACCACCGAAAGAAAGCTCAATTTGTGGGGAAAAAAAGGATGTAAATTTCATTTATGTACCGTATTGCATGACCGCGCAATTGTCCGTTAAACTAGCGCAGCACTGTATAGCAGAAAAATGGTGTAAATTGCAGTATCTATACCATAGTTTGTAGACACTATAACTTTCACACAAAGCAATCAATATACACTTATTGGGATTTTGTTTAGCAAAAACATGTAGCAGAATACATTTTGGCCTAAATTTATAACCAACTTTGAGTTTACTATATATTTTTTATAGCTGAAAGTAAAAAATATTGGTTTTTCTTCAAAATGTTTGGCCTTTTTTTGTTTATAGCGTGAAAAATAAAAAGCGCACAGGTGATCAAATTACACCGAAAGAAAGCTCTATTTGTGTGAAAAAAAGGACGTAAATTTCATTTGGGTGCAGCATTGCATGACCGCGCAATTATCAGTTGAATTAGTGCCGCGCCGAGTAGCAAAAAGAGGCCTGGTCATTAAGGGGGGTAAATCCTCAGGAGCTCAAGTGGTTAACAAAGCTTGTTTTCCTCAAGTTCGTGTCCGGAGTTTTACCTGGAATTCCCAAAGTTGCTATTACACATGGAACATTTTATTTTTTGCCACAAATTGTTTGACAATGTTTTTTTTTTTTTACACATAGTTGTCACTTTAATGATATATTGCATGCCATGGGTATATGTGGAATTACACCCCAAAACACATTCTTCTACTTCCCCAGAGTATAGAGATACCACAGGTGAGAGACTTTTTTCCAGCCTAGCTACATACAGACCCCCAAAATCCACTGACCACCTCCAGGCTTTCAAAGGGCATATTTCCTCATATCACTTCCCCACAAACTATCAAAGTTTTGAAGGCTCTAAAATGCCAGGATAGTACAAACACCCTCCAAATGACCCCTTTTTGGAAAGTAGACACCCCAAGAAATTTGATAAGAGGCATGGTGAGTATTTTGCAGATATCATTTTTGTCATAGTGTTTTGAAAATTAAAAAAAGAAAAGAAAAAATACATTCTTCAATTTCCAAAAACACGTGGCAACAAATGAGATCTGCAAAATGCTCACCAAGATTCTTAGCAAATACCTTGGAGTGTCTACTTTCCAAAAAGGGGTAATTTGGATGGGTTGCTTCTACTATCCTGGCATATCAGGGCCAACATTATTCACCCACTCTTGAAGACCAAGTCTTTTCTGACACTTTGGCCCTGATTTACTAAGAACAGTGTCCAACAGCAGACGCAGAACATTCAGCCAGACCCAATTAAAACCTTTCAGTGGTTAACATACAAACATCTACGGGTAGACTGAATTGTCTTTGATAAATGTCTGATCCGACTAGACTCAATTGTAGGAGCAATGCCGGATATGGTACCTAGGTGGCGCACAAGCGCGGGCTTTGTCCCGCTCACGTTTATTTGTATGCCAGATGAGAAACCTCGCAGGTGTGCTTGTTTTAATAACGTTTTATTTTTTGGGGTGGAGTTTGCTGCTATTGTTGCCTCTATTAATTTTCTTGCCTTTTTTTCTTCAAAAATGATCGCCCAACTAATGCATTTCCTAATCAATGTTACAAAGTCATACATCCTATTTTCGAATGTCAAACATCTTCAAACTTATATCCAAAATAATTTTAATGTCTAATTATAATTTCCCAATCTAATTCTATATCTTCTTTCTCTTTAACCACTTGCCATTCTGAGAATTTACCCCCTTTAACCGCATAAGGACTGGCCACAGTACATTTACTGCTGCAGGGTGGCCCCTGTGAGCAGGATCACGTAAATATACGTGATTGGTGCTCCCACAGTTTTCGTGTGCCCCCACCGACCCGCGGTTTCACAATTTGATCGAGGAATGTCCAGCCCAAGTCGAATGATCGATCCCTGTTCTATCCTATCCTTTGTTCACAGTTACACAGGTACAGGAAGTAATGAAATCTTCTCTCTCTGGGCACATTCCGTCCCAGAGAGAGAAGAATCAACACAAAAGTGAGTACAAGCACTACACAATTACAGTTAGAACACTCTAGGACACATTTAACCCCTTGATTAACCACTTCACTGGCCTGAAGTAAATTATTATAAATATATAAATGGTACGTGAAAATGAAATAAAGTAATATAAATAAATACACATAATAAGTGATAAAAATAATACAAGTGTGTTAGGTAAACTGATCCACTAGGGATCCAATGTGAGAAAAGTGAATTCCGATCCACTAGGGGATCTAATGTGATAACAATAACTTATAGTGTACACACAAATAATATACACAAAAAAAGAAAAAAGAGATAGTGTAAGCGTGAGCTGATCCACTCATGGATCCAAAGTGAAAAAAGTGACAATTCCAAACAGTAATATGTTTGAACTTCATAATAGTTCAAATGGGACTATAAGATGAGCACAGTCCAAATGGGACTAAGGACCAAAGGAACCACACAGATGTCAAGGAAAAACTCCTTAATTAATGTGAACCATCACTCTACCACAAATTAGCAAAAAACAAAAACACTTCTAAATAAACAAATTACACATATACATCATGTGACCTTAAATAAAATGCCACGTGACAACTTAAACAGAGCACGAAAGTGAAATAACACACCGTGCCACACTTAATCCAATTACCGTGCATACATTATAAACGCATGAAAAATAAAAATAAAACAAATAAATAAAATAAACGATAAAAAATACAAATTGGTGCTTAAACACCACGCTATCCAATTTATTGGGCACTCGTGTAGGTTGATAGTGGATGTGCATGACCACGATAGATATCCAAAAGCAGCTGAAATACCCGCTCACCACCTTGCTACGACCCACAAGGGTCAAAACACCTGTAGGATCACCAAACAAGATCCTCCATGCAAAACACTCCTCTGCCAATGCAAACTTCTCCCTGCGGCAATATCCCCTTCAGAAATATACGTTTAGATGGCGAAATCCTCTCCAGGTAAGTAAAGTGTGGTATTGCCACTTTCTCATTAAAAGACATAAGAAGAATCTCCAATAGTGTAATACCTCTTTAATAAGTATAAAATAGAACAGAATTCCCAATTTTTCATTCACATTTTCCAAGTAGTATACAAACAGCATATAAACCTCATGATAAACCTATATACAGCATATAAACCTCATGCTATGGGTGTACTTGCATGGGTTTTGTGTAGTAATATGGCGTCCGTGCCGGAAATGCGTCACCACGTGCCTACACATTGCGTCACGTTAGTCACGTGACTTCCTCAGGGCTAACATTAGAGGTGATGTTCGGCCTTTAAATAGGGAACTGGATGTCAATCACCTGCACAGAGGCGGACCTCCAGCAGCCATATTGGTGTAGTCCAAGGGGTAAAATACACCTATCCACCGCTCCTTTACTTAGATGCTTATCCCAGCTAATACGTGATGGATTTACCATTCATATGGGCAAAAACACTTACTAGGGGGACAAGGAACTATAACTGAAAAAAATCCAAAAACCCCCAAACGGACTTGAAAAATACATAATGTCCGTAACATCTTCTAGATTTTGAACCACTGGGTGTTCCTATATGTACTGATGTGTATGATGGCCATATTACTGGAGTCAAAAATATATATATGTATATATGCAATATATATCATAATTAGACAATGCAAAATAAAGGCCTGTCACCAGGGTCATTAGTACAGTGTACAGATTTTTTGCTGATCACTGTATTAGTGTCGCTGGCAACTTCAGATAGCGCTAGCGTCAGTTAGCGCCCCTCCCAGATAGCGTCAGATTACCCGTTAGTACACCAGTAATCACATTTAACCCCTTGATTGCCAGCAATACACTCACATACGCAACAAACGTCCATTGCTAGTATAGTGTCTGAACAGATCAATATCTTTGATCAGATCAGCACTATAACAGTGTTCCCAAAAATGCAGTGTTAGCGGGATCAGCCCTGCCACCTGCCAGCACCTGTGTTTAGTCCCTACACTTACCCCCCCCTTCTCAGTGTCAGTAGGTCACTGTCACTTGATACACTGAACACAAAACCGCAGTGTTCGCAGAATCAGGCCTGATCTCTGTTAGCACTTGTCAGTAAATTGTTTGTAGCGATTCAAGCAGTCCCTTACAGCCAGGAACTCTTTTTCTCGTGTGTCGCACTAGGTACCTATAAATTTAGTGGCCAAAATGTCCAACGAAAGGTACACTAGTGAAGAGGCCTACAGGATCTAGCTCAGAATGTGAATCCATAGACAGCAGCGGTACCCTGACAGATAGCTCAGATGATGGAAAAGAGGTCCCTGCTAAGATCAAGCATACCCGACCACATTCCCAGGTTGCTGAGATGTTACAAATGCATGATGACTCTCATATGCAGCAGAGTGCCAGAACAAGTGCAGCTCTACCTTTTGGTGAACTGGCGAGCACCAGCGGCTTAGTACGTCCTGGTCTTTCACATACCAGCACTGCAGTATCACGTGTCCGCAGCCACCAAGAATTCGCACACAGGCCTGTAGAGCTCCTAGTGTCCTTTCGGATGTGCTTGCAAATCCCGCTTTGGCAGCCCACAAATTCTGCAGCACCCGTACTTCCCTCATTCACTGCCCAACCTGGAAATTCAGGTGGAAACAGCAAATTTAAATACTCCCCTTGATTTTTTGGAGCTGATTTTCACAAATGATCTGTATGCATCGATTGTGGATCAAAGCTATTTATATGCGCAGCAGTTTATCGCCGCCAACCCAAATTCAAACCTTGCCAGACCATTCGCATGGAAACCCATTACGGTTTCCGAATTTAAAGTGTTTTTGGGCCTAACCCTCAACATGGGCATTTCTAAAAAAAAGTCAATTGCAGTTGTATTGGTCCACAGACCCAATTCATCATATGCCCATGTTCTCTGATGCCATGGTCAGGCATAGATATGAGAGTATAATGCGTTTTATGCATTTCAACAACAACACACTCTGTCGTCCTGGGGGTGACCCTGAATTTGACCGGCTCCACAAAATTCAGCCCCTCGTAAATCATCTTATTCAAAAATTTGCAGATGTCTATACTCCCCAGCAAAACATCTGTGTTGATGAGTCCCTCATTAATTTTTCTGGCAGCCTTGCAGTCAAACAAGACTACAAGGGGAGTAGTGGCAAGATAGTTTGGGACTTGGTGTCATCCTTTTTCAATATGGGGAACCACTTGTATGTAGACAATTTTTATTCACGTGTGCCACTGTTTAGACAATCTTGGATTTGGCGCATGTGGCACCATGCGACCTAATCCTTGGGGCTTCCCCCAACGGCTTGTAAATAACCGTCTTAGATAGGGGGAAAAAGTCTGCTTGAGAAACGAGGAAATGCTCACAGTGAAGTGGAAGGACAAAAGGGATGTTTTTGTCCTGTCTTCCATTCATGCAGATACGACCATCCAAATTACCATGGCAGCTGGTGTTGTTGAGAAGCCGCTCTGAGTCCACGACTATAACCTTAACACATGAGGGGTGGACTTCAACGACCAAAAAAAAATGAGTATTTTGGGGAGATTTACTTGGATATAAGAAGCCCGGGCACACTATACCAAAAAAGCATTTAAATACAACCATCGCCACCATTACTAGTAAAGAAAAAAAAAATCCAGTATATATACAGCCATTTGTAGACGCTATAACTTTCATGTAAACCAATTCATTTACACGTATTGGGATTTTTTTTTAGCAAAGACATGTAGCAGAATACATTTTGGCCAAAATTTATGACGAAGTTTGATTGTTACATTTTTTTTACTAGACATGTTTAATAGCAAAAAGTCAAAAATATTTTTTTTCTCAAAATTGTCAGTCTTTTTTTGTTTATAGCGCAAAAAAAACGCACAGGCAATCAAATACCTCTATTTGAGGGGAAAAAAGGACGTACATTTCATTTGGGTGCAGCGTTGAATGACCACGAAATTGTCAGTTAAAATAATGCAGTGCCATATCGCAAAAAATGGCCTGGTCGGGAAGGGGGATAAATCCTCTGGAGGGCAAATGGTTAACTGACTTCGGGAAAAGAAGTCCGGACACAATCACCTCCATGTGACATGGTGAGAGTAAAGCCGGCCATAGATGGTTTGAATCTTGGCCAGTTCAGAAGGGATTGGCCGAGATTCAAACTATGTATGGGCAGGCTGAATGTACTCATGTCGATCGATCAATCAACTTGGATACAATCAGCCTGTTGGATTGTACATGCAATTATAGCTAGCAGCTATCATAGCCAATAGCAGTAATCACTTTGTTCTTCCGGCAGGAACAGCTTCCTCCGCACCCCACCGGGAGAACACAATGGCTCTGTGATAGGGATTCCCCCGTTAACCACAACTGAATGAATCAAGCGATTTTCTTTCCTGGAACCTGTAGTTGCAGAAATGAAAATTGTTCCAGCTTGAGTCCTTTTGATATGGCAACCAAAGCCTTGAAAAGCAGTCTCTGTTGTCAGAGCTCAGAAATTAAATTTACTAGTTCAGCACTCTAGGGGTATGTAGTATGTCCAGAGATTGAAGGGTTAATCACAATCATATGGCTGCACAGGAGCCATAAACTTGTACTTTGTTTCTATAGTTAGTGTGGTTCCCCCACCAGCAAACCCCACGTGGTTCCCAGGTTCTTCCATTCTTCCTGGGACTGCACAGACATGCAACTGCAATTGCACAACATATTGCTGCAAACATCCAAGTGAGTGCAATCATTCTAGCAACATAGCTCACAGTTAACTCTAAACTGATGAGCAGTAAAGGCTTTAAGGTTACATTCACACCTGGGTTTGTACCAGACAAGAGTGTAGATGACAGAAAATAGATACCAGATATGTCAAGTCGTATAATTGTGTGTGCAAGAGCATGTAAATTCCCCTATTGGCAGCTCAATTGGCAAAAAAATGACTTTACTATCATTTTACTGTACCACTATGATTGAATTGAATTTCAGAGCTCTGACAACACAGCCCATTTTTCAAGCATGTGATCACAGGCATATGGACTCTTACACTCACCATGTCACACCACGGTCTAGAGTTTTAAATTTTGTATGAATTTATATTCTCTTTGCAGCCCCTCTTTTTGGGATTTAAAGTCCTTTTCAGTACCATTTTGATACCACATACATTGTGGCTGCAGCAGTAGGCAGGTACATGAACACTTGTGTATATATAGATTCACTGAGGTTGATTTACTTAAAGCAGAGCTCCACCCAAAAAGGGAAGTTCCGCTTTAAGCCTTTGTCCCCGTCGACGCGTTTCGCCCCTCCCACAGGGATGATAGGTGATAATGCCCCGTGGGAGGGGTGAAACGCTTTGACGTACTTCCAGTTCCGCTATCCTATGTCATTTTCGGTGAGTGGAAAGCACACCGGTGTGCTGCATTCCAGGGGGCCATCTTTTGTATGGGAGATTGTACACACTGTCATCTGCTGCTGGCTGTGGGATCTCTGAAAACTGCCCTGAAGTCATGCAATAAAATGCTGGTTTTTATCTTTAATAATGTGAGTGGCCTGGTATTTTATGATTGATATAGCCAGGTGTTGCAGTATTACACTAAGTTATTTTATCTCTCCTACATTACATTGAGTTTCTCTGGGAAGTGATGATGTTGAAAATTGGAGAAAAGGCTTCCTGTGGTGGAGTGGAGATCTGCATATTATAAGGATCTAGGATCCCAAAAATACCTGAAAGGCGTTTATTTCAGCTTAATCTGGTGAGTGTGGTATATACTGGTTTCAGCACCGATTTCTGGTGGAAGCACATTTTTTTTGGAATAAAGACTTTTTCTGAATATTTAAGGAGTTTTTTTTCTTTATTTTTTGTATTTATAAATTTTTTCACTTGTTATATTTTCTTCACTAATTTTGAAGTGGGACTATTTTTTACATTATTATATATTTTTATTTATTATTTTAATTTTATATATTGATTCAACACTATAACAAATTAATTTGTGCTGTTTTGTGATGTTATAATTTTTGGTGTAAGGTTACACTTATGTACGGCAGCATTTAATTTTTGTTTTCTAGTTTATTTTTATATAATTTTTTTTTTGGCGCTGGTGATTTATGTTTAGATATTTGCAATATCAATGCCACGATTTCTGCCAGGGTATGCCAAGTTTTGAGTAAAATTGTACTTTAATAGTTAGCACAGGTTTACTTTCTTTAGACTAATTAGTAACATCATGATTACTTTCACCTATGTTTTTTGTTATACAGTACACTGTTAGTGAAGAAAAATACTACAATTTTACCTTAGCACACTTGAATATCTTCATAGCAATGGCTTTTTGTATGGTATTACCTTAAGGTGATATTATTCCATTAAAAGTCCTCCAAACTTAAGACCCTTCTGAAATCTTCTGATTGACAGCTCATTTTGGAGAAGCCCAGTTCCAGCAATGATGTGCAAGACACGGAGCTGATTTTACCAGATTCTCCTGACAGCCAGACTTGGGATATATAATACATTTCTAGTCAAACATGGACTACTGCCAGATCTGGATGGCAGCAAATTTATTCAAAACATATAAAAGCAGGAAAATATATGTAACAGTCAGTCATAAAGCTCCAGGCCCTAGATACCATCGCCAAGATGTCTTGCTATAATTTTCCAAGAAGAAACATCTGAAAGTCACTTACATACTCAAAAAATGTAATAACAGAGTTCATAATAAGACTTAAAAAGGCATATATCTAGATGCTACAAAATTCAATTTGTTGTGTATTTTTATTGATGATATCTAAAACATGGTACTTGCATATAGTAGGAAAAAACGTGATACCTGAATACTATTAAATATCCTACTGAGGTCAGCGCGTTATTGGCAAAGAAGAAACACACTTGTCCAAGATTGCTAACAGTCAATATTTTATTATGATCACATTCCACATCTACTCTTGGAAGTACAGTGTATGCATTACCAATAAATATCTCAAGGTTAACCTGTGTGTTCTTTATGCAGAAACTCTAATTGAGTACCCAAAATTGATATTAAACCCCAAAACAAAAATGTAGCATATTGCAGTTTACCAGTTCTTAAATGTGGGGGCTGCATTAGGTTTTTGGGTTTTTTTTAGGCTTTTTTGGCCTTTAATTTCCTTTATTTTCACCTGCTCATCTGGCTAGTTACACACTTCTTTTCTTAAGGTGTCTCTACTCTGGACAGAGAAGCAATAGAAACACTTGTGGACAGCAACATTGTCAATCTGGGCAGAAGGTAGTGTTAGATTCACTAGGAGATTAGATGGACTTGAATAACAAATAAATCCAAATTCCCGCTAACATGTTTTAAGCAGTTACAGCAGCAGTTTGTTGTTTAGCAAAAGGTTTTACATACATTAATAAAAGCTGACAAATATAAGCACCCCTGCCAGTGTTAAATGGCTTATCTTAACTTCTAACTGCCACTTTTGCTGGACAGCTTGTTAAAGGAAATAATACTTACTGGCCAAATCAACAGGTAAACATACAGGAAAAAGATAGGGATACACCGAAACATATCGGCCGTAAATAGCCCTATCGGCATTTTGGTGCCGATAGGAGGCTGTGTGTACTGCATATGGGGGGGGGAGGGGGAGGGGGATGAGGAGCAATGTATATAAGTGAGATACCGCTTAATGTTGGGTTTTTGTTTTCTTCACTATATCTCTGAGAATGAGATGTCATTCTCTCTGCCGCTAAAGAAAACTAAGGGGCAGGGTCACCCAGTGACATTACCCAGTGACCCCGCCCCTTAGTTTCTTTTAGTGGAGGGAAGAATGACAGCTCATTCTTGGAGCTATAGTGAAGGGAAAAAAAGCCAGTAATTACATTTAAAAATTGGCAGTGACATAGGGGCAGCCAGTGAGGGCACATGAGTGTATACACTGCTCTCTCACTGTATACACTGCTCCTCTCCTGCCCTCTTCTTGCACAAACTCCCCCCCCATCACTCCTATGCTATCACAAAGGGGACTATTGGTCCCCTATGTGATAGCAATAAAATCATAAGTTAAAAAAATAAATAAAAATACACATTAAAGTTAAAAAAATAATACAACAAAATTTTAGCCTCCCCACCCCCATATACGCAGACATTTCCATTTAGTTTTTTTGGAAATGGTTTCGGCACCAGAATTTTCATTTCAGTGCACCACTAGAAAAAGATTTAAGAAAAAGAACAAATGCAGCCACCACATCTAAGAACTAGTAAGCTGCAAAATAATAAAAAATTGGGGGTTTAAAACCACTTTAATATATTTTGCAAAAAAGAAACCTACTATATTTGAAATCTCAGTTCCAACTGAAACATTGTCGTAAGATTTGTGACTTAAGAAATGTCAGGTTTTTATCCTGTCATGTTTTTATTGCCTGTGCTACAATTCTTATTGTCCCCATTGGGAAGATTTCCCGTAACTTCCAGACCCAGTGACATAATTTCAGACCTTGATACACAAGGTGTCTTGGCACAGAAAGTGAACAGGAATCCTGCTATGTTTAAAATGTTTTTATGCATTGACGTACCACCTTAGACCCAGTCTGTTTTCACAGTATTTGTAAAGAGAGAAAAAACCTCAGCGCCCAGGATTCTCTTATTCCACACACTATTCCCCGTGAGATGCTGCTGTACACAGGTTCAAAACCAAAAAACTTATTTCAACTTATACCAGCGCAAAACCCACAAAACAATAAAATACATCACCCAACCCATAAATAATAGTTACTAAATATCACAAACTTAAAATACACCGTGACACAAAAATATTAATTAAAATATTAATGGAATAAAAAATATATATAATTTGAAAAATAATAAGTCCAGTGACAAAATCCAAAAAAACAGTCCCGTGAAAAAATTATATTTTCATTGGATTCTTCCGTGCCAGTGATACCTCCACCATCCACCAGTGCAAAACCAACATTAACCGCACTCACCAGATAATGGTGAGTAAAACACCTTTCAGGGATATTAAGGGCTCCTGGACCCCCTTTACTTTGTATATGACCTCCAAATAATGCCTCCTCTAGGATATGGACACCTCCTCTGGTTACTCCTCTCACCGAATCTCCCAGAGAAAATCAGGAAGAAGAAAAGACCATAGTGTGATACCGTAATGATTTCCAATCTTAATAGAATTTTTCCAGACCACTCACATTTTAGCAGATATTAACCCGCATTTTATTGAAGCAAAACGATCTTTCTTTTATAAAAACGATCTTTCTTTCATATAAAAGGATTTCTGTATAGAGACCCCACAGCCAGGTATACAGCAGGATAACAGACCTCAGATGTTTTCACAGTATGGTCGCCTGCTGACTTGGCACAGTCCATAAGCAGTGTAACTCTTCAATAACACACTTATGTTGAATCCAACACAATTTTACTTCAGCTACCTGCAGTACAGAAGATGCTTTTCCAGTCTTTTGAAGTGTAAGAAGACAATGACTTTCCTGAGCCCTTTCTCTGTAAATGACTGACACTGACTGAGGGAACATGGAAGAAGTGGGCAGGGTCTAGCTAGGACTAAACCAAGTAGCACTAAACTGGAGGAGGGCAGGACAGAGGAAGATACCAAAATTACAATAGTAAGCAAGCAGTTATGGCCACTAGATCTCAACATACTACAAAACAATAACCTGATGCAATACAACACAAGACACAAAAATTTACATGAAACTGGGGCAGAACAAATCCCTTCAGTTGGGTTGCAGACAGCAATAAACCTCACCCTTCACCATGTCTACACCTAATCACACATTTGTTGGACTATTGTAAGAAAATAATGTAAAATGGTCCACTGCTAAAATGAGGAATGTCTAAACAAAAATTGAAAAGTAATAAAAAGTGTTTATGCTATTTTCTTATGTGTTGCCAGGAAAGCACCATGCTCCATGTTTGCAACAAGTGTTCACAGTGAGCTGTCCTAAGCTCAACAGCTCCAGAGTTATTATCTCCAGGCAGACGAAATGGCTCTGAAAGGGCCATACACACACACTTTAAATCAAAACTTAAACACATCAAGATGTTGCAGCAAGCAGACATACAGATCAGTACATTAGGTATTGCCTAGACTCGAGCAATACTGACCATCTCCTAGTTTATGTAAACTGACTGTGAAGACAAAGAGCAAGCTCCAGCAAGAGAAGCTCCTTGAAGATTTTTTCACGTCGCTGGAAGTGAGAATAGAAAGGTTGGTTGAAATATTTAGGTATATTCTCAGACAGCTACAGTATATCTAAAAGGCATTGTGAATGCACATATTATTATTAACCCTTGTAGAATATATCACTTAGTGAGTCTACGTTGTTCCTTCCATATGAAGTTGATTCCATAAATAGTTCCCTCAAAATAAATAAATTTAAAATGTAATTTTTTTCAGATTTTTTTTTAAAGTGGAGAAAAAAGATTCGTGATCTTCTAACGTATCTTTTTCTGCAGGGTTAAACGTCTACCAAAGGTCAACCATATCTCAACAAAGTATGAAGTTTAGAATGAGGTATGTAAAATTGTCTGTGACATACATAGAGGACTATGTTAAAATTTCTCCCAGAATTAGATTGTTCAGACTGAAAATGTTAATATAGCATTATGAAGGTGAGCATCGAGATGATGTGTTTAAACCTGGTCTTAGATATTCCAGGGATTTGTCTGGGCCTTCAAAAAAAAGTGGTTTTCTTTGTGCGAAGATACTAAATTTTCTACGCAAAAAAGGATTTTATGTCATGGAGTGAAAGTGCTCTATTTTGGTTAACAAAGATGCTTACAAAGTCTGGAAAAAGGTAAGAGGATGTGATCTTTCTACTGAAAGTTATTTTTTTTTTGGTTTCCAGTCAACATCCAGAATCCTAACTTCATAGCATAGTTGAGAAACATGGAACATCTAATTATTATTATTATTTATTATACAGTATTTATATAGCGCCAGAAAGGTTTGCTCAGCGCTGTACATTATAGTGGGGGACAGAACATGAGACAATACAGTAACAAAACAATACATGAGGGGTTCGAGGGCCTAATAGACAAAAGTATGTAGGCAAAGAACACAACCCTGTTACATGAAGAATTTATACACACAAAATGATTGGTAGAACCCACTAATGCTTTTTTATCATTAATATTCCTTTATACTGGCTTTTGAAGTTTACAAATTCAGTCATTTAGAAGTTGGATGATAGGTTAGGATAGCCACTGTAAAACACTATTTGATGATTAGTGCATTTTTTACAGGTATATACAAGAGACCAGAATGAGGGGCAAATGAGGAGGAAAAGGAACAGAGGAATTTTTTGAGGGAAAGTCCCTTTAAATCAGGTACAACTGGGAGCTATGGGAGTATTAAGTGCAAAAACATGGAACAGCCAGAAAACAGTTAGGCTTTCAAGTGGGCACCAAGAACCTTGGAGTAATTTGTGTATCTTTTCCAATGCGGTTGCATGCCCACCAAGGGGTTGACTACAAGGGATCACTTTAGTGCACCTGTTACACATCAGCAAAACCTAATCTCTTAATTATGCTCATTACAGGTATCATGCTATTAAACAGTTTACGATAGTGCGTGGAAGTTGGCCTTGCGTCAGCTAGAAGCATCTTCTTACCAATCACATGTCCCCCTGTGGCCCAATCCATATTTGCCGGAGATATGCTCCATTTCAATTTCCTCTTTGTGGGCCTCCAAGGGGATTCAAACTGCTTGCACCCAAGGGCCCCAGACCATTCCAGACCCTTAGGGATGAATATGATCTCCCTAATTACATGCTGTTTCGCTATTCACAGCTCTGCCACACCTTTGCGGGCTCAGTTTCCAGGCAAGTTCCCAACCATTCAAGTATTTCTTCTAGTGTATGTCATTCTGGGCTCAGATTCTACAAAATTAATCTCCATTTTCTATAACATCAGAACGGCCACCTGAATGGCATACAGGGTTAGGTTTCACTGGGATGAGGATATAGGTGCCCTAGAAGATTTATATTGGGAGAAAGTTGTAGAAAACCACAAATTGGTTTCTCCCAAGGTCTCCAACCATCTCATGCAACTATATATCATACATCGGGCATATCTTACTCCACTTAGGGTATCCAGATATCGCCCTGATCACAGCCCATTGTGCCCCTGGTGCTCAGTCGCTCCAGGCATGTTTTATCACCTGATTTGGACATGCCCAGCTATACAGGCCTTCTGGTCACAAATTATACAATTTTTACATGATTGGATGAGCTCCCCTCTCCAACTAGACCCCAAATCTTGTTTACTTGGCCGCCTTACTTAATCCGGATAAGGACAAGTATTAAAGTATTACTAAAGCCATGACCCTGCATTCACTATATCCAATCTTCGACAGTGCACAGAACAAGGAAATGCAATTATTTTAGGAAATATAAAATGCTATATACCTTTTCTCATCAGAAGTATATAGCAGTCTTGTGACTTCTCTCAGTGTCCAACCGAGCACTGGTTATTCTTGTAGGAGGAGTTTTCATTCTCCCCTAACTGTCCTATGAGGCTGCATAACCCCTGTCCCTCTGTCTGGACAGCACTGCTTGGCCCTGTGCTGATCACATGCATTCTCCAAAAAAAACCTCTCCGGCAATACACACCAAACAGAGCATGTGCAGACTTGCCACTGCTGCTTTGTGCTATGGCAGGTGGATTGGGGACAGCAAAAGAAGGGGAGGATCAGAGAAGACAGGATCAAACAGCCTTTCTACACAATGCACAGGATTAACCCCTTAAGTTGCATAGTGGTTATAACAAGCATACTTTAATGCATATACAGACTGATTTTACTGTTGTTGGTCTAGTAACACTAACCATTTTTCTTCACGAGACCCTATATAGTGCTAGCCAACTTATTGTACGTACCTGGATGCAAGCCAACCCCCCCCCCACACTCCAAGTTCTGAGCCTGGTCAGTTTATGTTACCTCTATTTTTCCCTACAATAAGCTGATGTCTGATTTATACGCTGCTCACCATAGTAAGCCTGTATGTGTATTTCTGAAGTTTTTGGTACAATGATATCTTGCCTTTTGTCCGTGGAAACAATTTAGCCAGTCCATTACCCCCCCCTTTATCCCCCCCCAGTCAACCATTTATGGTGCCTCCCTCTCCTTTTTTTCCATCTAGCACCCACTCTCACTATTATTTATGATATTCCCTTTATTGTCATTTCATAATGTTGTTATGAAAGTCTGGACTATGAAGCTATTCTGTATTCTTGATGTCTCTATTTTTGTAAATACAATGTACTGCATTATGTTGTTGTACTGCTTCTTTTTTTTTATCTTAATAAAGTTTGTTTTTTTAACATGAAACAGAACTGTGAACATGGCATTAGACAAATTAATACACTTCTCTATTCATTTGCATTACTAATTGAAAGAAAACTTTTCAAAGTCTTTGCTATTACCATAAAATATGCACAGAGAGCTAAAAATGAACATCAACTGACCTGGCAGTTCTAAAGCCATTCACTTATTTTTTTCTTTGTCTCGGTCACATGGCAGTGAACAATGACATCTGCTGTACATCTGACAGAAGAAGGGTTTGCTAATAGCTCAGTATTTATAGTGTCATTCAGCAGATAATTCCGAGCAAACAATTCTTGCACTGTAGAATAAGTATATTTATTTTTGCTTGGGATTGTATGACTGCAATCTTTTCATAATGGATATACAGATATACAATTCTTCATTGCATCACAGCTGTGTTTGTTATATACCCAGTTACAGACTGGTTTAAAGGTTGGATGCTGGAATTGTTTTTATTGCATCACTTGACAAAGGTGATTTAATGCATACAGAGTAGAAAAAAAAAATAACACAAGCTGTAATTAATATTGTTAATGAGGCTGTTTGTTCAAAAAAGCAGGCCAGCTAAGATACAATGAATGAAATATCTTAAGAAAAAAAAAGCAATCTAATACGATTATTTACTCCAACTATAAAAAGGTTTTGAGATAAGTGACGGCAGCTGGTTTGCAAGAGGTACAGAACAGATGCCATGCATACACTCCACCTGGATGATTTATTTAAACTAACGACTACACCAAATGGATCAAGCAATTATTATTTAAGTTCTATTTTTTTGTTCCTCTTGGTGTTTGTTGTTGTGGAGTATCATAGTTATATAGAATAAATAACAGTAGTGCAGCGCATAACAACAGACA
Organism: Staurois parvus; assembly: GCF_062004578.1. NCBI lineage: Eukaryota > Metazoa > Chordata > Amphibia > Anura > Ranidae > Staurois > Staurois parvus. Next base: position 2,411,522 of record NW_028318400.1, on the reverse strand, counting down.
TAAAAACCTTAATCAGAGGATGAATTATGCTGTATGACCAGACCTTTAGAGGATGAGTTATGCTGTATGACCAGACCCACCTTTTAACCCCGGAGAGGGACCTTTGATTGACATCACCCCCTATACCATTAGAGGTGGACATCATCCAGACCAGACTAGGTTCCATTTGATGGGAGTCCTTTAAGCCAGATAATATTGTCAAACGCGCTTTTAAACAGCGCTTCTGGTGAGTTTGCATTTTTACTATATCACCGCACACCACTGGATTTATATACTTTCCTGGCTAATCACCTGCTCCCAGGTTAACCTCCTTCTGGAACCTCATCTAATCTGAAGTGACTATTATACTCATATATATAAAGAGGTAGTGCAGCGCTACACGAATGACATATAGTACAATATACACACTTGAATAACCACACAGAGATAAATAACAGTGACTATATGAGGTACTGGTAACAATAAACGTGCCCCCCTCACTCCCACTCTATATAATAGTATGTGAGGTGGGTAAATAAGTCAAATGTGAATACAGTTCACAAACAGCAAGTGGTGATGCCTGCAACGCAGTAAAACTTCATGCAAGGTGTCAGGGCTCCCAGGTATGACCAGAGATGTGTGACTGATGCAGGGAAACGCAGATTTCAGATATGTGATAAACAATACAATTTATTAACACTAACCATACAAACATAAACGCAGTGCAATACTAAACATAATACAGTGCAAACAAACCCAACCAACCACCCACAGATAACAGTACATACAAGCAAGCGTCGTCAGGCAGGCCGGGTCAATATCAATTGGGCAGGTAGGTACAGGGGGAGCAAGCAGAGAATGGTCGGGGTCACAGGCCAGGTTCAGCAGGTAGCAAGCAGCGTAGTACAGAGGGTCAGGCAGAGGGATGGTCAGGGTCACAAGCCAGAGATCAAAACAGGTAACAAGCAGCGTAGTACAGAGGGTCAGGCAGAGGGACAGAAACAGGATGCAGGACAGATACAGGGCCCAGGACAAACACAACACCAAGGCAGAGTCTGTGGGTCTGGCCATCCCTTAAATACCCCAGCATCATCAGTTCCAGGTGTTAGCTGGCTGAAAGGTTGAGTCTCTGATTGCTGGGAGCACCCGCTGGCCAGCCCTGGTACTGCAGATCAAAAGGCAGGTGAGTCCCACCATTGCTGGCCAGTCCATTCCTAACAGTACCCCCCCCCCCCAAGGAGCGGCCTCAGGACGCTCCAAACAGTCCTAGCTGGGCAAAATGTTCCACCGCCCGGGTCTGGTAACTGGCGGGATATCAAAGACTGGCACACCGGGCAGGACTCCGGGCAGCGGCACACCGGGCTGGACTCCGGGCAGAGGCACACCGGGCAGAGGCACACCGGGCAGAGGCACATCAGGCAGAGGCACATCGGGCAGGACTCCGGGCAGAGGCACATCGGGCAGGACTCCGAGCAGAGGCACACCGGGCAGAGGCACATCGAGCAGAGGCACACCGGGCAGAGGCACATCGGGCAGAGGCACATCGGGCAGGACTCCGGGCAGAGGCACATCGGGCAGAGGCACATCGGGCAGGACTCCGGGCAGAGGCACATCGGGCAGGACTCCGGGCAGAGGCACATCGGGCAGGACTCCGGGCGGAGCAGCAGGCACCGGGCCCCCGGGCGGAGCAGCAGGCACCGGGCCCCCGGGCGGAGCAGCAGGCACCGGGCCCCCGGGCGGAGCAGCAGGCGTCGGGCCCCCAGGCGGGGCGACAGGCGTCGGGCCCCCAGGCGGGGCGACAGGCGTCGGGCCCCCAGGCGGGGCGACAGGCGTCGGGCCCCCAGGCGGGGCGACAGGCATCGGGCCCCCAGGCGGGGCGACAGGCATCGGGCCCCCAGGCGGGGCGACAGGCATCGGGCCCCCAGGCGGGGCGACAGGCATCGTGCCCCCAGGCGGAGCGGCGGGCGCCGGACCCCCAGGCGGAGCGACAGGTCTCGGGCCCTCAGGCGGAGCGGCGGGCGCCGGACCCCCAGATGGAGCGACAGGTCTCGGGCCCTCAGGCGGAGCGGCGGGCGCCGGACCCCCAGGCGGAGCGACAGGTCTCGGGCCCTCAGGCGGAGCGGCGGGCGCCGGACCCCCAGGAGGAGCGACAGGTCTCGGGCCCTCAGGCAGAGCGGCGGGCACCGGACCCCCAGATGGAGCGACAGGTCTCGGGCCCTCAGGCGGAGCGGCGGGCGCCGGACCCCCAGGCGGAGCGACAGGTCTCGGGCCCTCAGGCGGAGCGGCGGGTGCCGGACCCCCAGGAGGAGCGACAGGTCTCGGGCCCTCAGGCGGAGCGGCGGGCGCCGGACCCCCAGATGGAGCGACAGGTCTCGGGCCCTCAGGCGGAGCGGCGGGCGCCGGACCCCCAGGCGGAGCGACAGGTCTCGGGCCCTCAGGCAGAGCGGCGGGCGCCGGACCCCCAGGCGGAGCGACAGGTCTCGGGCCCTCAGGCGGAGCAGCGGGCGCCGGACCCCCAGGAGGAGCGACAGGTCTCAGGCCCTCAAGCGGAGCGGCGGGCGCCGGACCCCCAGGCGGAGCGACAGGTCTCGGACCCTCAGGCGGAGTGGCGGGCGCCGGACCCCCAGGCGGAACGACAGGTCTCAGGCCCCCAGGCGGGGCGGCGGGCACCGAGTCACCAGGCACAACCGTGGGCTCCGAGTCAACTGGGATGACCGCTGGCACTGGGTCAGACATTGGATCGTCTGGCTGGACAGCGGGCATCGGGTCACCAGGCATCAGGTCATTTGGCACGACAGCGGGCACCGCGTCATCTGGCAAGGCAGTGGGCTCCGAGTCAACTGGTATGACCGCGGGCACTGGGTCAGACATTGGATCGTCTGGCTGGACAGCGGGCACTGGGTCACCAGGCATCAGGTCATTTGGCTTGACAGCGGGCACCGCGTCATCTGGCAAGGCAGTGGGCTCCGAGTCAACAGGCACGACAGTGAGCACCGGGTCATCAGGTACCGGATTGTCTGGCTCGACAGCGGGCATCGGGTCACCAGGTATGACAGCGGGCACTGGGTCACCAGGCATCAGGTCATTTGGCTCGACAGCGGGCACCGGATCAGGTACCGGATCATCTGGATCAACAGCGGGCATCGAGTCAACTGGCCTAATAGGATCGTCAGGCTGGATCAGTTCATCATGCTGGGTAGAGGCATCAGGCCGAGTAGAGGCATCAGGCCGAGTAGAGGCTTCAGGCCGAGTAGAGGCTTCAGGCCGAGTAGAGGCATCAGGCCGAGTAGAGGCATCAGGCCGAGTAGAGGCTTCAGGCCGAGTAGAGGCTTCAGGCCGAGTAGAGGCATCAGGCCGAGTAGAGGCATCAGGCCGAGTAGAGGCTTCAGGCCGAGTAGAGGCTTCAGGCCGAGTAGAGGCATCAGGCCGAGTAGAGGCATCAGGCCGAGTAGAGGCTTCAGGCCGAGTAGAGGCATCAGGCTGAAGAGAGGCATCAGGCTGCATACAGGCATCAGGCTGAAGAGAGGCATCAGGCTGAGTAGAGGCTTCAGGCTGAGTAGAGGCTTCAGGCTGAGTAGAGGCATCAGGCTGAGTAGAGGCATCAGGCTGAGTAGAGGCATCAGGCTGAGTAGAGGCATCAGGCTGAGTAGAGGCTTCAGGCTGAGTAGAGGCTTCAGGCTGAACCACGGAAGGCAGGCTCACCGGTTTGGATACTGGCAGGATGGTATTGGTTGGAAAGAATTTTCGCTTTTTTCTGGTTTTAACTACTGGAGCACTGCAAGTAAACGCAGGTCTGCAAACGAATGGAGCAGCTGGAGACAGAGAAGAACTGGAGGATGGAACAGGAGAGGGAGCGGTTGCTACAGAGGGCTCTTTTACAGGGTTAAAGGCAGGATAGGTGCAGCGAGTGGGAACAGGGTACTGACATGCGGTAGATAGCAGGGCAGGAGGAGCTGTTGGGAATGCAGGAATAGAGTTTTGAGGAAATAGATTAGAAGCAGGACGGGGTCTTTGTAAGCTGACTGAGGCTGGGTGCAACAAATCTGTCCATGTCTGCAGTATGGGTTGAACAAAGCTGAGCTTACACAAAGCCTGTCTGGTCAATGACTGTACTGCGTTTATACAATCTCTTAGTGTCTGTGGTGAACATGTGGAATAACGTTCCAGAAAGTAACCCACATCATCCTCTAATAACCACACCAGGGACTCTACCTGGTCTGCACTAAATGGTGGCAAAAATTCATCCCTGCATTCGGGGGAACCAGATGAAACCAACTCAGCACAAACCTCAATCAATGGCTGCACCTCAGAGAACTCTGTGCCCTGATCTACTAGAACATGAGCGAGCCGTATACATTCTAGCAGTTCATCCCGGGTATACTCCTTCAGAGTCTGATAAGCATACTCCCTGTCATCAAACACTAGCAGATATAAATACACAACCTCATCAAGATCCATCCTTCCCATCAACAAGCCAAGATGGCTTCCCTGTGCAGCCACTTCTGGTCAGGATTGGCCTTGGTGTAATGTCAGGGCTCCCAGGTATGACCAGAGATGTGTGACTGATGCAGGGAAACGCAGACTTCAGATATGTGATAAACAATACAATTTATTAACACTAACCATACAAACATAAACGCAGTGCAATACTAAACATAATACAGTGCAAACAAACCCAACCAACCACCCACAGATAACAGTACATACAAGCAAGCGTCGTCAGGCAGGCCGGGTCAATATCAATTGGGCAGGTAGGTACAGGGGGAGCAAGCAGAGAATGGTCGGGGTCACAGGCCAGGTTCAGCAGGTAGCAAGCAGCGTAGTACAGAGGGTCAGGCAGAGGGATGGTCAGGGTAACAAGCCAGAGATCAAAACAGGTAACAAGCAGCGTAGTACAGAGGGTCAGGCAGAGGGACAGAAACAGGATGCAGGACAGATACAGGGCCCAGGACAAACACAACACCAAGGCAGAGTCTGTGGGTCTGGCCATCCCTTAAATACCCCAGCATCATCAGTTCCAGGTGTTAGCTGGCTGAAAGGTTGAGTCTCTGATTGCTGGGAGCACCCGCTGGCCAGCCCTGGTACTGCAGATCAAAAGGCAGGTGAGTCCCACCATTGCTGGCCAGTCCATTCCTAACACAAGGTGCATAAATCAAACTCTGGTGATGGTGAGTGACAATCCTCCCCTGGCTGAATTACCCCCTCACCTTAATACAGCGACCCAAAGGGCCTTCGCGCCTTCAAGATCACAAGTGGGATCTTAACCACACATGCTGGCAGACAAGCTCCTCCAAGACTTGCATCAGATGGGGATAATACACTGGGTGCCTTGGTTCCTGACCACCACTGGATACGCCACTCATCAGGATAATGAGGAATATAGAAAACTCAGTGTAGTAATCCAGATAATCAGTGCTTTATTACAAGTGAAATAGCAGTTACATTAGATGAGCACTACCGTGCTTCCTTCCGTGATAATACAAGATTACAAGTGCTCCTCCTCACATGCATGGGTGTATTGCATGGGTGAACTAGCCTCACTAACAGGTGTACCAAGATGGCGGTTGTACCGGAAATACGTCACCGCTCGCCGGAAGCTGCGTTCTCACGTATCGACGCGTTGCGTCACCACACTTGTGACTTCCTCAGGACATCCAGGATATCCATATGAGTATGTTATTCCTTCACAGTGCATGTGTCGGAGACCTCCCAGGCTGCAGAAACAGTAAATATCTTCTAAAGCAGTGATGGCGAACCTATGGCACGCGTGCCAGAGCTGGCACGCAGAGCCATCTCAGTGGGCACGCCAGGAAGAAGAGGATGATGAGCGCACACGGACCGGCCATCCAGATCTCGTCCACACTGGACCTCCATCAAACTACATTTCCCACATGTCTCTGGGGCCAGAGTGGGCGTGGACGAGAGGAAACGGCTCCAATGCGGCTCTGGCACCAGGGGTGATGTACCCGGGGATGGGCGCGGAAGAGAGGAAGAGGCTCCCACACTGCTCCGGGGCCAGGGGCATCGTGTTCAGCATGAATGGGAATGAGCTGCTGGGTTGGAAGCCACACCGACGCTGCCAGAGGTGAGATTAACTGCTTGCAGTGTCATCCATCAGTGCCCAGCAGTGTCGCCTGTCAGTGCCCAGCAGTGTCACCCATCAGGGCTGCCCATCAGTGCCACCCATCAATGATGCCCAGCAGTGCCATCCATCAGTGCCCAGCAGTGTCGCCTGTCAGTGCTGCCCAGCAGTGCCACCTGTCAGTGCTGCCCAGCAGTGCCACATGTCAGTGCCCAGCAGTATCGCCCATCAGTGCTGCCCATCAGTGCCACCCATCAATGATGCCCAGCAGTGCCATCCATCAGTGCCCAGCAGTGTTGCCTGTCAGTGCTGCCCAGCAGTGCCGCCTGTCAGTGCTGCCCAGCAGTGCCACCTGTCAGTGCTGCCCAGCAGTGCCACCTGTCAGTGCCCAGCAGTGTCGCCCATCAGTGCTGCCCATCAGTGCCACCCATCAATGATGCCCAGCAGTGTCCAGCAGTGTCATCCATCAGTGCCCAGCAGTGTCGCCCATCAGTGTTGCCCATCAGTGCCACCCATCAATGATGCCCAGCAGTGTCCAGCAGTGTCATCCATCAGTGCCCAGCAGTGTCGCCTGTCAGCGCTGCCCAGCAGTGCCACCTGTCAGTGCTGCCCAGCAGTGCCACCTGTCAGTGCCCAGCAGTGTCGCCCATCAGTGCTGCCCATCAGTGCCACCCATCAATGATGCCCAGCAGTGCCACCGATCAGTGCCGTCTGTCAGTGCGTCCAGGTAGGCAAGTGGTTAATTGCAGTGTTGGCACTTTGAAATAAAAAAGTTGGTTTGTGTTGCAGTTTTGGGCACTCGGGCTCAAAAAGGTTCGCCATCACTGTTCTAAAGGGTGCAAATTTAGGAGATATTCTTTGTCCCTACAGGTAACCTTTGTTATAAGTTTACTTGTAGGTACAAATGTCTAAGTGATGTTTACTACCACTTTAAAGTTGTTCTAAAGTCTCAAGGTTTTTTACCTTCATGCATTCTATGTGTAAAGGTAAAAAACCCTTCTGTGTGTAGCAACGCCCCCAGCCCTCCCAACACTTACCTGAGCCCCTTACCAATCCAGCTATGTCCACAACAGCCTTAGTTCCCCGGCTCAGTTCCCTCTCCTGAAAGCGAATGAGCCAATCAAGAGAGGGAGGGAAGGGGGTCAAGCCGAGACTCTGTCCGAGAATGGACACGCAGAGCTGCGGCTCAGAAGCGTGCCTGCTTGTGTGCCCCCATAGCAAGCTGTTTGCTATGGGGCACCTGAAAGGAGGGTGGGGCCAGGAGCAATGGTGGGGGACCCAAGAAGGGGATCAGGGCTGCTCTGTGCAAAACCATCACACAAAGCAGGTAAGTATGACATGTTTTTTATTTTTAAGAAAAAAAAAAACAAGATTTTAGGATCACTTCAGTATTAACCCACTTCCCTCCACTTTTACCTTAGAACCTCTCTTTATCCCACTATTATATGTTACCATTTACTGTATTGTTTTTATCTATACCTTCCTCACCCAAAAACTGCACCCATTTGGTGTGGTACAGATGTACCCCTACCACATTCCTAAAGGTCCACCCAAATATCCCTCTTCTACTGGTAGTGGAAACTCTTAAATATAATACGGCACAACTTTACAAAATCCCTTTCAGAAAAAGCCCACCCTAAACATACTCCCTTTTATTGGTACTTGGAGTACCTCTAACATTGCCCTTCCAACCACACACTTATGGTATTCCATTTTCTCCCCTAGAGGTATCACGAGTCTATTGAGGCTCTCAGCTCTTCCTCATCTGTGTTTGCCCCCATAGCAAGCCACATGCTATGGGGCAAACCTGCAGGCTCACTCCCAAGCAGGGCTGTGTGTGTCCATAGACCTCCACTCACTCCCTCCTCACAGGATTTGATTAACAGCAGTAGAAGCCAATGGCTCCCAATATTGCCTCTGTGTCCTGTGCGCAGTGGAACACAGACCAGCGCCGCTGCAAATGAGCATAAAACTGGATCAAGATAGGACTCAGGTAAGTATATAGGAAGGTGAGGGGGCAATACAATTACTGGGACATTTTTTATCTTAAAGTAAAAATATCCTGCCTTTAGAAACACTTTAAATATGTGTTATTACATTTTAATACAATATTCATTTAATAATTTTGTTTAATTTTATAAAATAAAAATAAATTATCCAGTAGAGCAAGTATGGGGTTCCCTTAACCCAGGGCCCATGCTGGTCTCTTATACCTCTGACCATATCCTCCTCTCTTAATGGCCACATTGTTGTTCCTCGAGTAAGTTTGTCCTTGCTATGAGCCTTTTGTGATGTGTGGAAAGCAGACTAGGTGAGTTGTAGATTCTGTAGCTTCAGATTTGCCTTGAAATCTAGGGTACTCTAAAAGGTATATAGATATGCATGCAAGCATTTTTCAGTTCTGGCCTTTTTTAGAAATTCTGTGTATACAGTAGCTCTACAGAACAGACAGTACACAGTCTACATGTCTTTTTCTGCTTCACTGCAACAGGAAACAGGAAACTTTATCCAGAGTAAAGACATAGAGTTTATCATAGCTACAGCAACAAACTTATTAACACTGCCATCTACTGATTGAAGAATATATCTCTTCTGAATACTGATGTATTGCAACACCTTTAACCAGTTGCCCTCCGCCCTATAGCAAAAGTACTGCTACTGGGTGGCAGGGCTGTGCAAAATCACGAATATATGCATGATTTGCATTTCCAGGTAGGGGCTGCACACCACCCTACCCACGCTGCTATTGACGGCTATAGATCTCAATCACTGGGACCCGGCTGGCGATCCCTGGCCGGCACTCGGCGATCGTCGGGGAAAGCTGACAGGGGATAGACCTGAGTGTAAACAACACAGCTCCCTCTCCTGTCAGCATGGTCATGCTGTTTTGTATCTCTCTGCACAGCAAAGAGATACAAAATAGCATGTCTTCCTAGTAAAAGACAACACAGTGCACACAGTAAAACACACACAGCAGACAGTTAACCCTTTGATCGCCCCAGATGTTAACCCCTTCCTGCCCAGTGTCATTAGTACAGTGTCAGTGCTTTTTATTAGCACTGATCACTGTATTAGTATCACTGGGGATGTCAGTGGCAGTTAGTCAGTTCCCACCCAGTGTCAGAATTACCGTCGCAGTCCCGTAGTCCCACTATAAGTCACTGATCATTGCCACTATTACCGTATCTGATTAAAAATATCTAACTCTATATTTGACCTTTGTACTTTGAATTCCCGCCACAGTCCCACTATAAGTTGCTGATCGTCGCCACTATTACCGTATCTGATTAAAAATATCTAACTCTATATTTGACCTTTGTACTTTGAATTCCCGCCACAGTCCCACTATAAGTTGCTGATCGTCGCCACTATTACCACATCTGATTAAAAATATCTAACTCTATATTTGACCTTTGTACTTTTTCTCAGACAGAGTTGTTGGGGGGCAACATTTGTCACAAAGGAGGGGATTTACTAACACTGAAGCAAGTAAAATCTGGCGCAGCTCTGAAAAGAAACCAATCAGCTTCTAGGTTTTATTGTCAAAGCTTAATTAAACAAGCTGACGTTAGAAGCTGATTGGCTACTATGCACAGCTACCCCAGATTCTTAATGCTCCAGTTTTGGTAAATCTCCCCCATAGAGTGAGAAACATCCACAGTGCCCCTCGGTAGGGAAATTATCTCTTGTGCATGGATAAATGAAAGATGCACTCAAATAATCAGCTTGATGCATAATAAATGAACTATATCATAATTATCACAAAGTTCTAGAAAAATAGAAACATCTATTAGTTTCTCAGGATAGCAATCATAATACACTAAAGTTTCTACCAAGCAGCAACTCTGCCTGTATGGCTAACAAAAGCCAATACACATAAAGTGTAGACTGAATTATATATGGTGATATGGACATGAAAGTGAACCACAACAGATATTTGTGTTCACATTCTGTTGGTATTTACTTCAGCTATAAAAGAATATTGATTCCAACGTGCTGTACGGTTCTACAAGATTTTGACAATAACGGCTAATTCTAGACCCTGTAAGCGGTCCAGCGAAGCAGATCCAATGACTGTTTAGAAGCATTGGCGTAACAACATGTACTATGCCTTAATCAGATATTAAACACCATGTTCCAAAATAATAATAATTGCGATGAAACTATTCTTTTTGGAAGGACAAGACCACAGCTTAATCAATTTTAATGTAATTATACCAAACATAATTGTAAACAGATGAAAAAAACATATGCCACTCACAGGTGGACTGTGCTTGCAAATTTGCAGAATGTCACCAAATGGCTTAAGCCTGACATACATGGGTCAAAATCCAAAAGAATTTTCTCTTGAAAATCTTTTCTAAGAATTTTAATTTTAATTTCGCACCATTGGTGGGCCACAGCAATGTCTGATTTTTGGGTGGTCATCGAATTGAGTAATCGAGCTATTTCTAATCAATGATGGGAGAATCGTGCAAGAAATGTAATTGAAAAAGAAATGAGCATGAGCTGTGACCTGGAAAGAGAAGACAATTCTTAGCCATGAAAATTATTTTCTGTAGCAACATGAGGTGAAATTAAAGGCTTGGTTGGTCAACTTTCAAAATCAACGGTGGCACCATTGGATTACAAAATGCACAAAATTTACGATTTTCTGAATATAATTTGTTCAGGATTCGACCCATGTATGGCCTGCATTATCATAATTTTAGAACAAATGTAAGACTGCATAAAGCCCACTGATGAGGTAAGGTGACCACAATAATTTCTTTCATTTTTTTTTTTTGTGGTATTTACCTCACATTCAATATTTTACTTTGATGAATTGACTCTTTTATTATGGCATTAAATATTTCTTAAAAATGGGTCACATGACCTTCATATCGCATGTAGTAACTTTTAGGTAATTGACCCCTATGTGTGATTTGTACCCAATAGAAAAATCTTTTTTAGGAGCCTTTTTTCTCTCTATCTCTATCTCAAGGCAGTTTCTCCCATCATACAGAATACTAACTTCTTTCAGAGTAATCATATATAAGTGATGTTTAGGGGTCCGGATCACTAGTTAGCTGTCTTTGTAAAAAAAAATTTTTTTTTGCTTTTCTTCAGCAGAACCCAAACCAGTCTATAAACATCTGGTACAACACAAAGATTCTGCTCACAGCCATCCTAAATCTGTCCCACAGCACAGTTTAAAGTTCAGGGGTCCAAAAAAAGGGCACAGGAGACCGGCAGTATCTCTGCAGATAAACAGCCCAGAGCCATCTCATAACTCCGAGTTGTTTCGTACAACACCTCTTGGATACTTACTGTCTGCTTCCTGCCTTTTTCAGTCCTCTCTCATAGGCGAGTTAACTACTACAGGACCAAAATATCCGTATTCATTGTTAAAGGCTCTTTCCCATCCAAGTTCTCCGAACTTCCTGGTTCCGCCTCCCATATCAGGTGTTACTAAACCCATAACCCCGCATTCACTATATCCGGTCTCCCACAGTACACAGAACATGGAAATGCAATTATTTTAGTAAATATAAACTGCTAAATACCTTTTCTCATCAGCACTTAGAACAGTCGGGTGACTTCTATCAGTGTCCAACAGAGCACTGGTTAAAGCTTGTAGGAGGAGTTTTAATTTTCCCCTGATTCTCCTATGAGGCTGCATGACCCCTGACCTCCGTCTGGACAGCGCTGATTGGCCCTGTGCTGATCACAGTAATACACACTAAACTGAGCATGTACAGCTTGCCCCCAAGGCTCTGTGCTATCAGCAGATGGATTGTGGACAGTTGAAGAAGAGAAGGATGAGAGAAGACAGGATCAAACATCCTTTTTACACAATGCAGAGGATTAACCGCTTAGATTCCACAGTGAGTATAACAAGCATGCTTTACTGCATATACAGACTGATGTTACTTTTTTGGGTTTAGTAATACTTTAATAATCCTTGGAAAACTGTAACTCAGTGTTTCCTCTCTACCGGATCACCCTGGAACCCCTCACCCTGCACAGGTGAGAATACCTATGTACTCCAACTGCTTCTTGTTGTCCACCTTAAAAGGACCACAACACAATGACACATACTGCCCATTCAGGATCCACCCCTGGCTTCCTGTACAATATACATATATAAAAATAATTTAAAATTTGCAAACTGTATAAACCGCCGTATAGTCAGTATGCGTTAAGCCCCTTTGCCTTATGACTCCATAGTGTTTTTTTTGTTCCCTTTGAAAATAGTTATTCTTTCCTCAACCAGAATATCTAGAAACAGGTATCCAGCCTTATGTAAGATAAAAGGATGGAATGTTTTGGAAACTTAGAGACAAGATAAATGTCTGTGTTATCAATAGAACCCTTTTACATATATTTTTTCATTTTCTAATCTGTACTGACAGGATAAGTTGACATTTTCTTGTTATAAGCACAGTATACATTTGCTGTCCTTTACTGTTGAAAAAGTAGGACCACAGCAATGAAATAAAAATGCTATGATACATGGGTTTGAAATTGAATGAAAGTTAACAGATTGGTCACTTCTGAATTAAAAACCCACAAACACGTAGTAATACATGATCTGATACAATAATTTGCTGAAAAATGTATCTTCTATTTTTATTCAGTTGTTAAGAGAACATGATAATCTTTTCTTTCAAGGCCATCTAGCCTCCGTAAAAGGGTCACGAGCGAAGCTTGAAGATTTTGATGAGTACTGGCTTACTGTTGTTCCATATTTGTTCCAAGCTATCATATGCTTATGAGTTAAGTCTTTTACAATATAGTATTTCATAGCATGGTCATGTATTATGTTAGTAGAGGCACTGGGAGCTTGCATGAATGGGAATGTAAACCTACTAGAAAAATTGACGAACAAACAAATAACCTTGAAAGTCCTCTTAGGCATTATACATAGAATGTACCATTCACTATACTTCTTTATATAGCACCCACATACACGCATTTGTAAATATATGCAAACAAGAGCAATATGCAAGAACACAGTGCAGATGTCAATCACAAGGAATTGGAGAAGTGGATTCCTACTGGGTGGCATCCTAGAGATCCAATATTATAATACATAGAAGTGCCATATTCCCTAAGCTAGAAGTGAAATGGAAGAATATAACTATTCATGGACTTTATAGGCAACCCAGGGATCACAGTAATTTGTTAAAAGAATATAGATACTAAAGATAAAATTAGTTCAAACGTTTTCCATCATACAATGAAAAAAAAAAAAAAATAAATATATATATATATATATATATATATATATAGTGTGGAAAATAATTATTTGATCCCCTGCAGATTTTGTAAGTTTTCCCACTTCCAAAAAAATTAAGGGTCTATAGTTTTTATCATAGGTGTATTTTAAATTATAGAGACTGAATACCAACAAAAAATCCAGAAAAACACATAATACAAATGTTATAGATTGAGTTGCAGTTCAGTGGGTAAAATAAGTATTTGATCCCCAAGTAAAACATGACTTAGTACTTGGTGGAGAAACCCTTGTTGGCAAGTATAGAGGTAAGGCATTCATTGTAGTTGGTTACCAGGTTTGCACACATTTCAGGAGGGATTTTGGTCCACTCTTCTTTACATATCTATCTAAATCCTTAAGATTTCTTGGCTGTTGCTTGTTAATTCAAAGTTTCAGCTCCCTCCATAAATTTTCTATAGGATTAAGGTCTGGAGACTGGCTAGGCCACTCCATAACCTTAATGTGCTTCTTCTTGAGCCAATCCTTTGTAGCCTTGGTGGTGTGTTTTGGGTCATTGTCATGCTGGAAGACCTAACAATGACCCATCTTCAGTGTTCTGGCTGAGGGAAGAAGGTTCTCATCCAAGATTTTACAATACACGGCCCATTCCCTTGGCCCCTCAGTGGGGCAAAATCAGCCTGTACCTTTAGCAGAGAAACAGCCTCAAAGCATAATGTTTCCACCTCCATGCTTGGTGTTCTTAGGGTCATAGTCAGCATTTTTCTTCCTACAAACACAGTGAGTCGAGGTATTGCCAAAGAGCTCAATTTTGGTCTCATCTGACCACAGCACTTTCTCCCAATCCTTCCCTCAATTATTTAGATGTTCATTCGCAAAATTCAGACAGGCCTGTATGTGTGTCTTCTTGAAGAGAAGGGACCTTGTGGGTCCTGCAAGATTTCAATATATGATGGCGCATTGTGTCACCAATGGTTTGTTTGGTGACTTTGGTCCCAACTGCCTTGAGAATCATTCACAAGATCCTCCCATGTAGTTCTGGGCTGATCCCTCACTTTTCTCATGATTATCCTTATGCTAGGAGGCGAAATCCTGCATGGAGCTCGGGGGATGGTTATTTTGTATTTCTTCCATTTGCGAATTATTTCTCCAACAGTTTTCTTCTTCTCACCAAGCTTCTTGCTGATAGTCTTGTAGCCCATTCCAATCTTGTCCTTGACGTCCTTTGACAGCTCTTTGTCTTGCTCATGATGGAATGGGCATTTGAATGGAAGAAAGAGATTCTGTGGACAGGTGTCTGTTATACAGTACACATAACGAGTTGTCATTAGGAGCACCTTCAATTCACCTTAAATTGACAGGACTAATCTGTGTACCAAATGAGCACATAGCCAGTCTGTGGGAGCCAAAACTAGAGATGAGCGAATTATTCAAAAATTCGCTTCAGCCGATTCGCCGAATTTCAGGAAGAAATTCGATTCGATGCGAATTAATTCGCTACGAAGTTTCCTTATAAAATGGGTTTCTAGGCTTCAGAGAGCCTTTAAATTAGTGCAGAACACTGTACCTTTAATTTAATTGCCCTTGGAGATGAGGAAGGAGAAGGAGAAGGATGAGAAGAAGGAGAAGGAGAAGGATGAGAAGAAGGAGAAGGAGAAGGATGAGAAGAAGGAGAAGGAAAAGGATGAGAAGAAGGAGAAGGAGAAGGATGAGAAGAAGGAGAAGGATGAGAAGAAGGAGAAGGAGAAGGAGAAGGATGAGAAGAAGGAGAAGGAGAAGGATGAGAAGATGGAGAAGGAGAAGGATGAGAAGAAGGAGAAGGATGAGAAGATGGAGAAGGAGAAGGATGAGAAGAAGGAGAAGGAGAAGGATGAGAAGAAGGAGAAGGATGAGAAGAAGGAGAAGGAGAAGGATGAGAAGAAGGAGAAGGATGAGAAGAAGGATGAGAAGAAGGAGAAGGATGAGAAGAAGGATGAGAAGAAGGAGAAGGATGAGAAGAAGGAGAAGGAGAAGGATGAGAAGAAGGAGAAGGATGAGAAGAAGGAGAATGATGAGAAGAAGGAGAAGGAGAAGGATGAGAAGAAGGAGAAGGATGAGAAGAAGGATGAGAAGAAGGATGAGAAGAAGGAGAAGGATGAGAAGAAGGATGAGAAGAAGGAGAAGGATGAGAAGAAGGATGAGAAGAAGAAGGATGAGAAGAAGGAGAAGGATGAGAAGAAGGATGAGAAGAAGGAGAAGGATGAGAAGAAGGATGAGAAGAAGGAGAAGGATGAGAAGAAGGAGAAGGAGAAGGATGAGAAGAAGGAGAAGGAGAAGGATGAGAAGAAGGAGAAGGAGAAGGATGAGAAGAAGGAGAAGGAGAAGGATGAGAAGAAGGAGAAGGAGAAGGATGAGAAGAAGGAGAAGGATGAGAAGAAGGAGAAGGAGAAGGATGAGAAGAAGGAGAAGGATGAACCGCTGTATGGAGTGAATGTCACAGAACTGTCAGAAATAGGCTATTTCTGACAGTTCTGTGACATTCCCTCCATACAGCGGTTGAAACATTGTATCTATTTGTTTCCATAAATGGTTCACTCCATACAGCGGTTTCAACAACATTCACTCCATACAGCGGTTGAAACATTGTATCTATTTGTTTCCATAAATGGAAACAAATAGATACAATGTTTCAACCGCTGTATGGAGTGAATGTCACAGAGCTGTCAGAAATAGCGGAGCTCTGCAGATACACTGTGACATTCCCTCCATACAGCGGTTGAAACCGCTGTATGGAGTGAATGTCACAGAACTGTCAGAAATAGCCTATTTCTGACAGTTCTGTGACATTCCCTCCATACAGCGGTTGAAACATTGTATCTATTTGTTTCCATTTATGGAAACAAATAGATACAATGTTTCAACCGCTGTATGGAGTGAATGTTGTTGAAACCGCTGTATGGAGTGAATGTCACAGAACTGTCAGAAATAGCAGAGCTCTGCAGATACACTTAGCGGAGCTCTGCAGATACACTTTTTGCCGGCTTGGAATTATTCTTATTTTCATCCTACTTCTTCTTCTACTTCTTCTTCTTCTTCTTCATCCTCATCCTCATCCTCTTCTTCTTCTTCTGAGGATGAGGGTGAGGATGAAGAAGAAGAAGAAGAAGAAGAAGAAGAAGTAGGATGAAAATAAGATTAATTCCAAGCCGGCAAAAAGTGTATCTGGAGAGCTCCTCTAAGTGTATCTGCAGAATAGAGGAGCTCTGCAGATACACTTTTTGCCGGCTTGGAATTATTCTTATTTTCATCCTACTTCTTCTTCATCCTCATCCTCAGAAGAAGAAGAAGAGGATGAGGATGAAGAGGAAGAAGAAGAAGAAGTAGGATGAAAATAAGAAGAATTCCAAACCGGCAAAAAGTGTATCTGCAGAGTTCCTCTATTCTGCAGATACACTTAGAGGAGCTCTGCAGATACACTTTTTGCCGGCTTGGAATTATTCTTATTTTCATCCTACTTCTTCTTCTTCTTCTTCTTCATCCTCATCCTCTTCTTCTTCTTCTGAGGATGAGGATGAAGAAGAAGAAGAAGAAGTAGGATGAAAATAAGAATAATTCCAAGCCGGCAAAAAGTGTATCTGCAGAGCTCCTCTAAGTGTATCTGCAGAATAGAGGAGCTCTGCAGATACACTTTTTGCCGGCTTGGAATTATTCTTATTTTCATCCTACTTCTTCTTCTTCTTCTTCTTCCTCTTCATCCTCAGAAGAAGAAGAAGAGGATGAGGATGAGGATGAAGAGGAAGAAGAAGAAGAAGAAGAAGTAGGATGAAAATAAGAATAATTCCAAGCCGGCAAAAAGTGTATCTGCAGAGCTCCTCTATTCTGCAGATACACTTAGAGGAGCTCTGCAGATACACTTTTTGCCGGCTTGGAATTATTCTTATTTTCATCCTACTTCTTCTTCTTCATCCTCATCCTCTTCTTCTTCTTCTGAGGATGAGGATGAGGATGAAGAAGAAGAAGAAGAAGAAGTAGGATGAAAATAAGATTAATTCCAAGCCGGCAAAAAGTGTATCTGCAGAGCTCCTCTAAGTGTATCTGCAGAATAGAGGAGCTCTGCAGATACACTTTTTGCCAGCTTGGAATTATTCTTATTTTCATCCTACTTCTTCTTCTTCTTCTTCATCCTCATCCTCAGAAGAAGAAGAAGAGGATGAGGATGAGGATGAAGAGGAAGAAGAAGAAGAAGAAGAAGTAGGATGAAAATAAGAATAATTCCAAACCGGCAAAAAGTGTATCTGCAGAGTTCCTCTATTTCTGACAGTTCTCTGACAGCTCCTTCACATGTACAGTGGTTGAAACATCTGTTTCCGAATAAAAACATCTGTATCCTAAATGGAAACAAATAGATACAATGTTTCAACCGCTTTACATGTGAAGGAACTGTCAGAGAACTGTCAGAAATAGCGGAGCTCTCTGCAGGGACACTTTTGCCGGCTGATCGGGAAAAATCCGATTCGCGCACCCGAAGTAGGCAAATATTCGGATTCGACGCGAATCGAATTTTTCCTGAAATTCGTATCGAATTCCACTTCGCCTGGTTCGATTCGCTCATCTCTAGCCAGAACTACTGTTGGTTGGTAGAGGATCAAATATTTTTTTTACTCACTGAACCGCAACTCAATTTATAACATTTGTATCGTGTTTTTTTTCAGGATTTGTGTTTGACATTCTGTTTCTATCATTTAAAATGCACATAAATGCACACCTATGATAAAAAATTATAGATCTTTCATTTCTTTGCAAGTGAGCAAACTTACAAAATCTGAAATAATTCTTTTCCCCACTGCATATATATATAAATATACACACACATACACACATAGTGTGTGTATATATATATATATATATATATATATATATATATATATATACATAGTATACATATACATATATATATAATGAACAAAAATAACTATATTTATATGTAATATACAATAATAGCTGTATTTTCTTTAAATAAATTATTGTGATCCCTTGGATGTCTGTAAAGTTCATGAATCATTATATTCTTCTGTTTGATAGTGCAGATGTTATTGTGGGCAATAAACCAACCGACTCAGCACTGCATAGCAGCAGTGCAGTACAATGTCATCATTTCACTTGAGAGTATCATGTGGCTAGATTACATAATGGAATTGATTTACTAAAGGCAAGTAGACTGTCTACTTTGCAAGGAAATCTTCCCTTAGCTTACTGAATCTGATGAAATTTCACATTGCAACGAATACCCAATCATTTGCAAAGAAAATAAAAAAAACCTGTATTTGTGCTTGCATGTGATTGGAAAATGGAAGTCAGCAGAGCTTCATCTAATTCACTTGCAAGCAAATAGAACATTTGCCTTTAGTAAAACAACCCAAATATATGTTTATATAAAGTGTTAAAGTTGCCTAGTGCTTAGTTGAACTTTTGTTTTAAATCAGCAAAATACATTTTAAGTACATCAACGTGTGCAGATTGTTTTCTTTAGAAAGCAACTAAGCAGCTATAGCCGTGGAATTCTCTTTGAGTCAGACCTAAAGGTCTGCAATCGGCATAGCTCCTGCCCCCTGCTGAATAGACAGCTTTAGCTCTGACTCATCAAGGGAAATATCAGATCTCTGTAGAGAGACCACTGCTTCCACATACAAACTGTCCTTCTCCAGAGCATACTGCCAGGGCATAGGCATTTTTCTCTGGCAGTCTTTTGTTTATAACAGAAAAGATTATTTCCCCTTTGGCCCCAGGGACCACCTCGCTATTATTTATTAGGGGGCCTATCTATTCATACTTAGTCATTTTAACACATGTAAAGAAAATCGTTGAAAACAATACATTTTTTCATACCCTGTTGCTCATTTTCAATTTTTACAGACATGATTTCATTTTTTTATTGCCTTGTTTGTAACTTTGATCCTTTATTTGGATATTTATAATTCTCTTATTTTCGAACGACGGTTTTAATGCTATAAGTAGGCCACAAATGTTTAATTGTTTTAGCTCTTTGAACTTATTAGCAGTAGAAATACATTTTGTAATGTCTTTACACTGTATAAAATATGTTTGAAGAAATATTAATATTGTTTTGTTCCCTTTAGCCCGGGTTCACACTGAATATGACTTTGAAATCGTGGGACTTCACTTAAAGTCCCATGATTTCAAAGTTGGATGTCAGTGAGATCTCAGTAAGACATCTGTGCGACTTCATGCACAGATGTCTATGCAAGTTGAACCTGAAATAGCCAAAAGTATGCAGGAACTACTTTTCAAATCGGTGCGACTCCGATGATCGGTTCCATTGCCAATGCAATTTGAACTGTCATATTGCATGACAAGTCACATCGGTGTGAAATGGGGTTTAATGATACTACTTTTTCTTATATAGGCTTTGAAGACCACCCCTTGGCACTTGGAAATCAACTTTCTTAAAATCAGCTCCCATATGGACCACAGAAAATATCACATTGATTTACATTGATAAGGAACTATTGATTTGGCAATAACTTTGTAATTACTTATATTACCAAAAGAGTATATACAGTATATATATTGTTTTTTTCAGGACTAAAAAGGGGACAAGAAAGGAAGAGTTAATTAGGAATGATTTACCAAGAATTAAAAAGGGTTTAAAGTGGTTGTAAAGGCTTAAGGTTTTTTACCGTCATGCATTCTATGCATAAAGGTAAAAAATCTTCTGTGTGCAGCTCCCCCTACAGCCCCCCGAATACGCACCTTCTCAATCCAGCGATGTGCATGGGTGCCTCAGCTGTCCCTGGTTTCTCTCTTCTCATCGGCTGAGTCACAGCACTGGGAGCCATTGGCTCCCACCGCTGTCAATCACAGCCAGTGAGCCAATGAGGAGCTCTCTATGTATGCATAGAGAAGGGCTCAGGAGTGAGCATGCAACAGTGCCCCCATAGCAAGCAACCTGCTATTGGGAGCACTGGTTAAAGGGGAGCAGTCAGGAGCACTGGCAGGGGACCATAGAAGAAGAGGAAGGGAGATGCTCTGTGCAAAACCTTTGCACAGAGCAGATAAGTATGGCATGTTTGATTGTTTGTTTCTTTAAAACAAACCTTTAATAAATATCGCTTTAAATACATTTGTTATTATTTTACACAGGGGCTAATGCAGCAACCCCTGAGACTCAAAGTGAGGTTTTGACTGTTAAAGTAATCAGCGGGGGGGGGGGGGCACAACCAATACACCCTAGGAATATAATTACACTTTTAGGATGTACCTTGTATGCCCAAGGTCCTTAAAGAGGAGTTCTGCACCCCCCCAAAAAAATTAAACATCAGCAACTACAAATACTGTAGCTGCTGACTTTTAATATCAGGGCACTTACTTGTCCAGGCATTCAGCGGTGTCCTCACCCGAGCGGATTCTTCAATCGGTGCTGTGGAAGCGCGCTGCACTTTGTGAATGTGCCACAGTCTTCTGCAACCTGTGAAGTGGCCCAGAAGGCTTTTAGGGAAGGAGGTGGGGGCAAACTTCCAGATCAGTTCGCCATGGCAAACTTAGCCCAAAGTGGGAGTGGGTACCTGTCAAAACCAGGTACCCGCTCCCCCGCCCCCAAAAGGTGCCAAATGTGGCAGCAGAGGAGGGGAGGTGGCAGACAAGTGGAGCTTCCCCTTTTGGGTGGAACTCTGCTTTAAAGTGGAACTGCACTGAATCTGAGCACCACAATCCAAAAATGCTATTTAATTCATGTTTAATATTCAAAGCAAACACACCCATCCATCCTGTCTCCATGCTTTATTTTGCTGATAAATCATTCTGAAAAAGACCCACTGGAATTCTGGCAGTGGCCATCTTGAGCAAGGGCAGATGATTCATGCAGCATTTACTTCCTAGAATCCATCTGCCCTTTGCTCAAGCAGGCTGAGCTGAGAACCCTCCCTCCCAGCTTGAAAACTGCTGGGATGTATGACATCTTTTGCCTAGGCATGGAAAACAAGAAGTAACTTAAGAAATGTAAAAAAAAGTTTAAAACAAGTAAATATGATATACTTTCCTATCTATTTAATAATGCTAGCACTAGCAGCATAAGGATTAAAACTAGTCCATATTGATTGAGAGAGTGAAGTTCCGCTTTAAGTAGTTATTTGACTGTTTGTATTTCCAGTATTTATTGCTCACAACTACAAGCTACAAACAGAGAAATTAAAATCACAAACAGCCACAAGTAGCTGCATAACTTTTTTTTAACCTCCCATGTTGTTCAAATCAGTGGTGCCAACCTACCAGATGGAAATTTACTGGCACACCCAAATTGTACTAGCACATCCAAGTTTTTCAACATAAAAAACAAATGGCCACTGCCCCAATCTATAACTGGCCTTCACAGCAAGGAGCACATGGAAGGATGACTCATGTCAAACAATGAAAGTGAAAAATTCCCAGCTCAACTTACCGACCAGCCTACAACTAACTGAGTTGTCCTCTCTAGCAGTCAGCATTAAAATCAGGGGTTTAGTTTGCACACATTTGCAGATACATTCATAAGCTGCAGAGCCTCTTCGTGGCACCCCGATATTCTGCAGTTCCTAACTAAATTTTGAGAGCCTCCATAGTAGAAGCACATGTATTGTATTATAATGGATAGCCTGAGGGCAGGTGAGCCTGAGGGAGCCCACACCTCCTTAAGGGCTCCTTGTTGTGAAGGCCAGTTGTAGATTGGGGCAGTGACCATTTGCTTGTATTGTTGATATATTGGTGAGGGGACGCACTGGACACCTTGACTAACATAGTGCTATATGCTGGGTGTCCAGTGCACCCCTGTGCCTTTAAGGAGGAGTGGACTCCCTCAGGCTCACCTGCCCTCAATCTACCCATTTTGATACATGTGCTTCTACTATGGGGTGCTCTCAAAACGTATAGACCTAGGAACCATAGAATACTGAGGTGCCGTGAAGAGGCTCTGCAGCTTACGCATGTATTTGCAAATGTGTGCAAATAAACCCGTTTTTAATGCAAACTGTTAGGACAATTTGGTTGGTTGCAGGCTGGTTGGTAAGTTGAGCTGGGAATTTTTCTCTTTTCTTGTTTGACATCCGAGTTTTTACTGGCATTTACAAAAGTTAAAAATTACACTTTTAAGTGCACATTTCAGTAATTAGGCTATAAATAAGTACAATATGCAATTAGCAATGTGATTTAAGGTAGATATTATAATAAAAAACATATTTCTTATTTTATTTTTGATACAGTAAGTAATTAGCTCAGGGACAGGACTCAGGAGGACAAGAAATTAGAATGGGCAGGCGCACACACACACACACATGGTGTGTCACAGTAACACTGACAGCATTGTGCAGTAACCAGGTGGTCCCTTCAGTTTACTCCAGTTCAAACAACACTGACAGTCCCACTCCCAGCTTGCCTTGCTACCGTCCCGCAGACCCGCACACAAAGTTTCTGGCTCTTCTGCTCGGATCCCTTGCACCATGACATCATACGAAGTACTCGGCACTGCCTCCACCAGACCTGCCCCCTGCTGGCAGCACCCGGGAACACTGTAACAGGCACTCGGATGGTTTTGGCCGACTCCACCAAGCATCACATCCATATTTTTAACTGGCAACCTTTTCCTGTCACTGTCATTTATTGGCAGGAGAAAAGTGCCCATTTTTTTCTGGCTGCCAGTAGAAATTCTGATGGCTGGCAACACTGATTCAAATTGACTTGGCTGAAAGCTGTGATATACACAAAGTATATGCTGTATATGTATTGTTTGAATATACCATGCAAAAATAAAACCTCCAGATTTTCATGTCCTTAAATAAGAGCACAAATTGCAAGCTGTCTATTTCATCAAAGGACCATTCATCAAGAAATCAATAACTGGCATGGATTGAAATCTTAAAAATAACTATTACAACCAAAGAGTAATGTTATTGTTTATTTTATGTTTGTAGATCTATTAATTAAGCCTTTTATTTCCTCATAACATGCATATATGATGTTGTCATAGCATTTGCAAACATTAGCAGGTGCCCAGCCTCTACCCCAGAGCCAAGTGTTTATTACAGCAATTAATGCAGTTGGTGTTTAAGGTTGTCATGTGTGTCTGTGTCCCTGAAACGTACCGCATGGGTTAAATTTCTTTCTTCTGATCAGGTCAGCTCTTATTTTGGCTGTTTTACCCTAGAGGCCATCAATCCACTCAGCTGAGACACTGGGGCATTATATGAACTAACCACTTCAGTAATCTATAATTCAGAAAGTAAAAAGTTTTGTACTGTATCCCATTAAGCATACTTTATATAGTAGATACAGCAATGAAATAATGAATGAGAATCAATTATCAAGCCATGCTGGTTAAAAGCTCTCAACTCCCAAACTCACATACATTGTGGAACTTTCATTTGCTAGAAGGCAGGTACTGACTTTTTAATCATTTCATATTTCATGAAATGCCTGAAATATTATTATTAGTGAAGACATATTAAAAGTTTGGATTCAGAACAGAACATTCTAGATATAATTAAATCATGTAGAAAAAAATGTGCAATGTTTAACCTCAAAGTAGGGCCTGGGGGATCTATATCAGAATCCAAGGTTATGAAATTCACAACTTTTTGGAATTGGTTCTTACTAAAAAACCTTTTTATTTCTGAAGATTCGTATTATGAGATAAGGCCATGGACTGGTGTCTCCTGTAACAGCAAGTTTTGGCCATCTCTTCATACAGTAAATTCATACTTGAGAACTTTTGTAAATCAGAGGACTTAAGAATGGGGATAGAAGAAGAGCACAATAGGGTGTAGGGCTAACAGTGTTGTGTAGAGCACACCGTGCCGAATAGTATGTAAAGGTTGTGGCATGTGCCGAAATAGTGCCAATGGCTGTGGCCAACCATAGGGTACTGGAGTTTCCTTCCACTCTTTTAGGTGTGCAGATAATGGCAGATATGAGATCATATAGACCAGGGGTCTCCAAACTATGGTCCTCCCAGGTGTTACATAGTTACATAGATTGTAAGCTCGAAGGAGCAGGGCCCTCGAACCCCTCGTGTATCACATTGTATTGTTATTGTACTGTCGCTTGTTCTGTCCCCCTTTGTAATGTACAGCGCTAAGTGAACTGTTGGCGCTTTATAAATACTGTATAATAATAATGATAGTTAGTCTGGCCAAAAAAAGTCAAAAGTCCACCCAGTTCAACCATTAAAAAAAAAGTTATAATCCCATACCCACAGTTTATCCAGAGGAAGGCAAAAAAAAACCCCAGCAAAGCATGATCCAATTTGCTTCTGCAGGAAAAAAAATTCCTTCCAATCCCCCATTGAGCAACTACAAGTCTCGTGAGGCCTTGCAAGACTCTGACTGCCACAGGCAAGACTCCGAGAGGCAGAAGCATGATGGGACTTGTACTTCAACAACTGGAGGGCCATAGTTTGGAGACCCCTGATATATACAATCAGTGCTGCTGCCTAGATCCATGTCACCTGACCCACTGAATGCTCTCTCCAGCACCCCCCCACTCTTCATAACAGGAGTGACATTGCAGTGACTCCTGTCGGTCAGCAGGAGGCTGGAGAATGGAGCTCGGCATGTAGATACTAGGCAATGTAAGCATAAAGTTGTCATCCCCAGGTTGATGCTGGCAAGATCTCAAATGTAAACCAATTAATACTAAGAGCATATAGCATTAAGCAAACTATCCCAAGACAACGCTAACCATACCTAAAATGCAACAATATAAAACAAAAACTGCAAAATAAATTAGGTCATCAGTCCTCAAACATTCCTCTCTATTATCCACCACCAAGTGAGTGAAGGTGCATAGAAAGAAGTCCACCGCTAAAGTCCTTCTACAAATAATAGTCCTTTGTGGTAGACTTCAACTTCAGGTGTTCCACTTTGATCACCGCAGTGCTATCTGTGAATCACTCTTCCCTCCAGATACCCCACTCACCAAAAGTAATTGTTTATTTGGCATAAACAATGAATCTCCAAATGGTCACTTGATCCTCAATGTCACATTCATTCATAGGTTAACTCTAGTCACTACAACTCGCAGGGGGGAAAAAACAAATGAGCCACATAGCGTAATCCCATCTCACAATTTATTAAATCTCCAAACCCCCATTAAAATGTGCTTACAAATATATAAAAAGATTTGGCTTGTCACATTGTACACCATCAAACAAGGCATCAGTTAAACCGCATGGAGTATATGATCGGTGTCTCACTACACTTCTGCAAGCAGCATGTTGCATCACTTCCTGCTTGTGGATCATCATCATTTCTGACCAATGTACTGACATCACGTATGGTCACGCACTGACGCGTTTCGTCATCATGACTTCCTCTGAGGATGTTGAACCCAAACCAAAACCAGCGCTCTTATCCTAACAAGGTTGAGGGGAAAATAAATATTCACATGTGATTGGGACTACAGATTGTTTTATTATTTTATGAGAACATAGACAGTTAGACATTACAATATCATGGGTGATGTAATAATTGTCTATTTTTTTGGTGTTTAGAATTAGAGCACTTGGTTTTGATTTGGTTTATCTACTTATTTAAAGGGATAACGTGTTTTTCCAGCTGCTTGGGGCATCATAATTTGAACAAGTGATTTTCTTTTTCTGTGCCCTGGATAATATACCATTTTAAATAATTAACTGATCTTGTGCATAGTCAAGTTCAACAAATGTTAATGCTAATGTGAACAATATAATTTGTTTGTAAAGGACTCAAGGAGAACGTTCATGTATTTTAACAGTAAATCAGCATCATCCACTTTGTTGTTACATTCACAGAAAGAGTACAATATAAGTCTTTGTTGGAATACAGAGTTTATGTATTTTTGTGCAAGAACTACACCAACAGTATTCAGTAGAAATATATCCTCCAACCAGTAAATGGCAGTGTTTATAAGTTTGTAGCTGCATCTATGATTAAACTCTATGTCTTTTCTCTATGATTAAGTTCCTGTTTCCTGTTTGCAGAAAAGCAGCAGATAAAAACGTGTGGACTGTGCACTGTAGGGCTATATTGAGAATCTCTAATAGTCTTCTTGATGTTATGGTACTGCATGCTTCTAAGCACACTGCGACTGATCTCTCCACATAAGCAGCAGGTGATAACAATATCCTCTTAGCAGGTAGCTATCAAGTCAAAGGTGGGTTCTACTGCATCAGAAAAATAAATTTTTCCAAGCTAAATACGTTTTATCATCTGTATAATTGTTTCAATAAAAATGCTAATCAGCATCTGTATAATTTTATACAAGATGAGAATACTGTCAAAGAAGTAAATTAAACATTTTAAATGTTTTCAATATTCAATTCAGCTTTAATTTTTATGAAGAAAAAATGTGAATCATCAAAGACTTGCTTTTTTCTTTCTTTTACAGACCTCAGAAAAACTATTTTGAAACACTGAGACCTAGTGAGGCTAATTTACTAAAGAAATTGAGAATCTTCATGAAAAAAAAGTGTGAATACTACTATTTTTGCAAACTTAAAACCAATGGTAACAATTTAATTTACAGAAATATTGGTAAAAACATCGTATTCTAAACACAGATTTTTTTTTTTTACAATCAAGCAGGTTTGGTATAATCAGCATACTTTTTTTGTTAGAATTGAAGTGACTATGTGTAATGCTGTTCCAAATGATATTAAATCCGCTTTTAGGGATATGTAATAGTTGGGGCAAGACTAATTTGATCAAATTAAGGTAAAAAAAGGGTTTAGGTATTAGACTCACCTGAGCTCTCACTCGATCCAGCACTGTGCCCATCTCTGTGTTCCCACAGGCTTTGCTGTTGATTTAATTCTGTGACGTGGGAGTGTCTCACACATGTTATAAAAAATATCCAATAAACTCAACCACATGTGTGAGACTTTTTGAGAGCCTAGCTGCGTACGGGGCTTGAAAATCTATTCCCTCATTCAGGCTTTCAAAGGGCACAATTTCCTCATTTCACTTCCTAAATACCTATCACGATTTCAGAGGCACTAACATCCCCCAATAACCCCTTTTCAGAAAGTAGACACCCCAAGCTATTTGCTGAGAGGCATATTGAGTCCAAGAAAGATTGTATTTTTTGCCACAAGTTTTTGGAAACAAATTTTTTTTTTTTTTACACAAAGTTGTTACTCAAATGATATATTGCTCACACGTGCCATGGGTATATGTAGAATTACACCCGAAAATACATTTTGCTACTTCTCCCGAGCATGGGGATACCACATGTGTGAAACTTTTTGGGAGCCTAGCTGCACACAGGAGCCCGAAATTCAATGACCTCTTTGAAAGTCTGAATGTGCGTAATTTCCTCATTTCACTTACTGACTACCTCTCACAGCTTCAGAGGCTCTAAAATGCCAGGAAAGGACAACCCCCCCTCCCCCAAAATGACCCCTTTTCAGAAAGTAGACACCCCATTTTACAAAAACTTGCGGCAGAAAATAAAATCTTTCATGGACTCAACATGCCTCTCAGCAAATAGTTTGGGGTTTTTACTTTCCAAAAAGGGGTCATTGGGGGGGGGGTTGTGCTATCCTGTGCCCAACATTAAAAGCTTATGCCACACACCATTTACTCTTCTAACCACTTGAAGGCCAAGCCTTTTTTGTTCAGATGAAAAAAAATCAGTATTTTAAGCTAGAAAATTACTTTGAACCTTTAAACATTATATATTCTTTCTAAAGCAGATGCTCTACAGAATAAAATGGTGGGTGTTGTAATTTTTTATGTCACACAGTATTTGCGCAGTGGTTTTTAAAACGCAAATATTTGGGAACTAATACCTTTTTATTTTATTTTAATGCACAAAAACACAATATATTGTTTGGTAAACTATAAAAGATGATGTTATGTTGAGTAAATAGATACCAAAAGGGAGGCTACAGTACAGGTTTGTGAGTCTCTAGCCTGTCCCCAACCTTTCTCTGTCTCTATCACTTTCCCTGACAGGCGGGTGCTATTTCCCCATTCTGGCCAAAATGTGCACCAAAACCTGGAGGCAGGGACTTATAAGTACTCTGTTCACCCAAAAATGGCCACCAAAGGTCACCTGGATGTAGCATTGCCAACCGGATTACAGGGATCAGGAAACCACAGAGAAATTCGAGTTTCCCTTGACTTCCTCTCCAGGCTGTGATACCGCTCTGGTCGGTGCGACCTACAGCAGAGAAAGCAAACTGCACCTGCCTACATAATCCTAAATGTGATTGTATCCTTTAAATTTATATGACATTTTAAGTGAAATTGTGCTTTGCTATGCAGGACAATGCAGTAGGTTCACTTTGATGTGGACTTTTACATAAACTGGCCTTTCTTTCACTCCCCTACTGCTCCATTCAGTTGCTGAGACTAAAAACAAAACACAGAGCAGGTGACAAGTTGTTGGAGTTGTAGCTTGCACAGCATTGTCGCATAAAATGAATCATATGGTCCTCCATATGCAGAAGTTCCCAGTTTTATCTTCAGCTCTTGTCACTGAATAGAGCAGTGGGGGAGTAAGAAAAAGATGCTCCCATGAATATGGACAAAGCACAGGTTTAAGGTTTCGAGTCTTCATCACTGCAAGTAGTCTCTGGAATTGATTTAATAAAATTAGAGGATGCGAAATCTGTAGCTGTGCATGGTAGCCAATCGGAGAATGCAAACTCTGGTGCAGCTGTGCATGGTAGCCAGTCAGAGAGTGCAAAATCTGGTGCAGCTGTGCATGGTAGCCAATTAGAGAGTGCAAAATCTGG